>NC_058135.1:123082609-123100694 GCF_016433145.1 Gracilinanus agilis
AGAAGAGTGGTAAGGGTAGGCAATGGGGGTCAAGTGACTTGCCCAGGGTCACACAGCTGGGAAGTGTCTGAGGCCAGATTTGAACCTAGGACCTCCCGTCTCTAGGCCTGACTCTCAATCCATTGAGCAACCCAGTTGCCCCCAATTCTACATTTTAAACTGTTATATTATTTTAAAATTATTGTTACTTTCATTTCTGTTCCCCATTTTTCTTCTGCCTCTCTTAATTGATTTTTGAATTTCTTTTTGAACTCTTCCAAAGTCTGAGACCAATTCCCACTCTTCTTTGAAGTGTTGTGTGTAGCTGCTTTGATTTCACTGTCTCCTTCTGAGTCTCTGCCTTACTCTTATCTGTCTCCATAATAATTTTCTATGGTTAGGTATTTTTTCTTGGCTCTTTCCTAATTTTCCCAGAGTTTTAAAAAATTACTTTTATTTTAAAGGTAGCTTCTATTCTCAGGGTAGAGGAGGAATTATCTTAATCTTCAGTTTTTCTTTGTTGCTACCCTCAGCACTAGTTTTAGGTTTCTTCAATTTTCAGTTCTTCTAGAGTGGTATGATAACCTATGGGCTGGATCTCTGGAAACACCTCCACTGCTGATTCAGTCTCCTTTAGGGACTACTGATGGTTTTTAGGCCTCAAAGCACTGTGAACTACTTTGTGGTGGGGCTCAGGGCCTCACCTCGAGCCTGGGCAGGGGCTCTGGGCCTCATTCTAGGCTTACAAAGGCCAGGTACCCTGCAGATTACCTTCCTCTGGGGTTTAGGTCTTCAGTACAGGCTTGGGCAGGGGTTGTGGGGCTCCCCTTAGTTTTTAATGGGTCAGGCTACATAGACTACCTTGTGCTATGTCTTGGGAACTCACTGCTTGCTCTAGGGTTTGGAACTTCAAGGCATGGGCATGGGATACTCTACTGTTGGTTTAGTCAGGGTCTGGAGTCTTGAATTTGGCTTAGGCCCAGGTTCAAAACCTGAAGCAGTTGGTGGGGGATGGACAGCTTGTAGTCTTCTATATATGATTTTACTTTAATCTGCACTCCCCTTTTGTCCTAGTGAAGTAAACCTTTTCTGCCTATCTTTCAAGTTTTTTCTGCAGGAAAGTTGCTTCACTGTTCCCTTGTTGGTTCTGTCACTCCAATATTCATTTTGAGTTGATCTTTTAAAATTGGTTTGAGAAATTTCTCAAAGCAGTTTTCTTTCTGTGCTATTCTGCCATCTTGGATCTGCCTAAGATGAATCTTTTAAATAATCTTCTAAAGGAACATTATTTATCTTTCTCATTGGTATTCAAGGCATTGTAAATGTCTAATGAATGAATATGATTGTTCTTCCTTATCTTTAAATATCTATTTTTAATTCCTTCTCTTTTCTTCCATTCTCATGATTAGTAAATAATCTTAGGAATATTTTAATTATGGGGTTGCTTCATATTTTACTTAAGGTACAAAGTTACCCGGAAAAGTTGCTAGAAATGTATCTAGAAATGTCTTTCTTTTGTCCAGCTATCTATGTTCCAAAACTGTGCTCCATAAATGTCTGATCTAATGAGTTTATTGTTTTAAAATTACTGCATGCTCAATAAGAGGGAACATGGCAATGCGGATAGAGGCAACTTTGCTGTCAAGCTCTGCCTCTGACACATGTTAGCAGTGTGACCTTGGGAAAGTCACTTCATTTCTCAAGTGAAGGGTAGGTAAAGATCTAAACTGAAGAAAGATATTTCCTCTTTGGAAATTCCCATTACCAGTGATTTCCCAAGTGGAGTAATGAAGATCTGGACTCTAGTCTTAGCTCTGACAATAAATAGGAAATCATGGAAAAGTTGTTTAACTTCTTGGTTTCCTTGACAACTTTCACTGACAGAGTTCTAGAAGTTATGCTATTAGCATCATTGGAGAAAGTTTTTACAACAGGAATTCTTCAAACCAACGCATTTTTGAGCCTAGAACACATGAGTTTATGTTTATGTGAATGTATGTGTCTAAAGCTTGAAATTTATACATAATATAAAAACATACATATATGATATATTTGTTTTATATATATATATATATATATATATATATATTATATGTGTGTATATGTAAGTATGTATATCCATCCATCCATACTATGCACCTTGCTACCAAGTTTATTTAGTAAAACTTGGTCAATGCTTTATTCATGTTCAGCTTTTGAGTTATATAATTTAAGGATAGCCATTGAGTTCTTTTTCTACCATGTTGATAAACAGCTATTTTCGTTTTGGGTGATTGGGTTTCTGTCCCTTAGTGTGCTCCCTGGAATTTATCTCTGTTCTTATTCATTCAGTTTGCAAATGAGCATTGATCACACTTGTCAAGATTAAGTTGATTTTGACCCTGTTCTCCAAGATGTTCTGTAGAATTAATTATTCTCAAATGAAAATGGGAACATATGTATTAAATGTCAAGTACTTCTTTTATTTGAGAAGACCAAAGTTTACTTTGCTTCCTCCTGAATATGCACTTACTTATATAACCAAACTTACTGATTTCTGTTCTATTATATCTCCCTGTCACTTAGCTAAGCAAAGATGTTTTGACAGGTCATAAATCTGTATAGTGAATATACACAAAGAGAAAACACCTAGTTACCTGAATATAGGATAGCAAGTGCCTCTCTCACCTTCTCTTTCATGCCTCTGACCTCATTTTGAACTTAGATGGAGACAAGATGTGATTTCTCTTTACCCCAAGTCATTTCCTTTTTTCTTTAGGCTCATAATCCAGCCTCCACTATCTGGTGCTAGGTCATATTTCTGGTTTGCTTGGCTGAATGCTAGAGAGAAAGTGCTGATATCTTTAATGTTAATCATTTCTGTCAGGTAGCTCCTGCCAAGTTGGAATTCACATTGACTTGTCCAAATATTCAGTTTATTTTACGTGTATATATACATTCTAACCTGGAAGGGAGAATAACATATAACATGCATATGTACACATACATATACACATACATGCATTTGTACATATGCATGAAATGTGTTATTCTCCCATATATGTTCAAAACCTATCCTTCGTAGTCCTCAAAAATATTACTTCTGAACAGGAAAATTGATAGTGGCTTCCATGGCCTCTAGCTTACTTCAGTCTTTAAGGTCTTTTACTGTTGTTGTTGTTGTTGTTGTTGTTGTTGTTGTTGTTGTTGTTGTTGTTGTTGTTGTTGTTGTTGTTCTTCTTCTTCTTCTTCTTCTTCTTCTTCTTCTTCTTCTTCTTCTTTTTCTTCTTCTTCTTCTTCTCCTTCTTCTTCTTCTTCTTCTTTTTCTTCTTCTCATCCTTTTTCTTCCTCCTTATTCTTCCTCTTTCTCCTTCTTCCGCCTTTTTCTTCTTTCTTTCTTCTTTTTCTTCTTTCCCCTTTTTTGTGTTATACCCCCAACACATATTACAAAGTCTGTCATACATAGGTGGTTAATTGATAGTTATTTAATTGAATTGAATATTCTTCATAGGCAGCATGATATTTCCCCCAAATTTGTTTCTTTTAATACAAATAACTGAAATATTATCAGCTACCTCATCCTTGGAAGCTCTGAAAAGCTCTTAAATGCTCCAAGCCTTAATTCTACCTACTTCATAGAAGTATTTATAGTACCTACTTCAAAGGAAATAAAAAAATAGTATCTACTTATAAAACTACTGTCAGATTCAGATGAAACAATATTTACAAAAGGCTTTGTAAACTTCAAAAGCTGTTAATGTAAATTATTACCGTAATCAATCCCTCATCTTCTCTTTCCCACCTATCTATATTCTTGCCAGCCTTCACTCCATAATTTAAATGTATTATATATTTCTTCCACATCTCTTCCTGTTGAAATGCTTTCCTTCCTTTAAGATACACCTCTGGTGTCCTTTCCAGGGAACCTTCATTTTTTCCCCAGATGAAAATTATATCCTTCCTCCAAAGACCTTCCTATAGGACTCTGTCTAGACCCTTCCTTTGTTCTTAATGCATTCCATTTTGCATCATACTTGTGTATATATGTGTGTGTTTGTGTGTCTTATCTATCCTACTAAAGTGTTAATCACTTGAAAACTAGAGCTGGGTTATTTTTTGTTTCTCTCTTACCCTGGCAGAGTTCTAAATACATCAGTACTACTCAATAAATGCTCGTTTATGACAAGGGGGATGGATAGATGAATGATAGAAGTCCAAACTTGAAGTAGCCTAACAAATCTCACCCAAGTGTTAAAGAATCAGAGCTTAGTATATTTGATAACTTTTCTCTTCCTCATCTATGGAAAATAAAAGTGACTACTTTAGGGAATAGGTCGAGCTGTTCTTTATCTTATGGAATTTACTTCAGCAAAATTGGTGATAGAGAATTAAAATATATATATCTTTTCCTGTGAATTCCAATGATAAAATGAGCAATATGTTCCCATGAAAAGGGGAAGAGGCAACATTTCTGAATAGAGTAATTTGGTTGAGGAAAAAATTAAAAAGACTAGAATGGATCCAAAAGAGTTTGAACAAGTATGCCAGAGATCATTGTATAATGGAATTTAGATTTGGAGGATCTGGCTAGGAATTGAGGCTTCACTAGGCTAAGAGCCTGGTTCTTGACAACATGAGGTTAAAACTCACCTCTTGGTAAGAATGACTTTCCCAGAGTCACACAGACAGTAAATGGCAGACACAGAACCGAAATAAGGTCCTTTGCTTCCAAATCCAGAATTTTTTCTACCATACCAGAAGAACATGTTATATTTGCCTCCAAAATATTGAGAATTTTAGTAAGCTGATATTAGGCCTGTTAGCAATTACAATTGTAGCTGTTTACTTTTCACATTTCTGCCTATAGCTTTTATTTTTAATGCTTGTTTTCATTTCTTTTATTTGAATTGTTATGACTTTTCATTTGTATTCATCCCATACCATTAATCATATTGTAAAGCATTTTTACATTAAGACAGTCTTCCTTTGTAGCCACTTCCCACCCTTAATAAACACAATCAATTGTATTTTGTTTACAGTATATTCTTTGTAAATGTTGACTTGATGGCTAAAATACACTGGTTTTATTGGGATATGGTGTCAGGAAACATAATAACATAGGAAATATCATAAGTATGGTCAGATATTTTCCCCCATTTAGCTTTTTTATGTATTTGAATAACTCTAAAATTTTATATTTGAATAGTTCTAAAATATCTGTGGACCCAGATGTCATATATCTTTTAAACTTAACATTCTGAAATGTGGTCAAGAATTCAAGAGGCAAAAAGAAAGCAGCCTAAATAGATGTCATGAAGTATTGACTAAAGTGGAGTGTTAGCTTATAGCACAAAAGGAAGGGAAGAGACTAAAACTATTAAAAACACAAGAAAATTCAGAAGGGGACCAATGTGGGTCTTTTAAATGTTGGGAACAAATATGTATACACAACCCAATGGTCTTTGTGGTCATCAAAGACTCAAAAAAATGTCATAGCTGAATGGAATAACTGAGATCAATTGTGTGACCCACTCATTTAACAAATGAAGAAACTGAGACTGAAGGAGAAGAAATGTCTTACTCAGGATTACATACTATATAAATGGAGATTTTGAACCTTGGACTTCATCCCGTAGAAGTCCCTTAGTATTTCCCAAAATGCCCTTTAATCTCTCCTGTGCTTCCACCTTTGTATGATCACGTTATTGTTTTATAAGTTCTGTAGCTCCTCCCTCTCTCTTTTCTTTTGCTGTTGTGAGCATGCTGAATACCTAGGTCTCTTACTTTAATTATTATTAATAAACTTTAAAATATAATACTTGGAATATTGGATATTAATTTTAAAATCCACAATACGAAGCAATTAATTAATTTAACATTTGACGTTCTCATTAACAACCATTTTGTTGTTCTTCAGTCATTTTTTTAGACCTGTTCAAGTTTTTATTACTTCAACTGAGGTTTTCTTGATAAAGGCACTGGAGTGGTTTGCCATTTCCTTATCCAGTTAATTTTACAGATGAGGAAACTGAGGCAAACAGGGTTAAGTGACCTGCCCAGAGTCACAAAGCTAGTAAATTGCCAAGGGTAGATTTGAACTTGACCTGTCTTCTTGATTTTAGATGACCTGACACTCTATCCACTGCATCATCTAGCTGCCCTATTAACAATCCTAAGTCATCCCAAATAGTTTACACTTTATATTTTATTTTCACTTTATATTGTCTTTAGGAAGACAGGGCAAGTGATGTTTATTAGTGCAAAACAGAATACTGCTTTTAGGTAGAAAAATAGCACATAGGAGTAATTTTAAAAAAAAGTAAACTTATAACTGGGGAAGGGTATAGATGACATATAGATTATTCCTTGCACCCTCATTCAAGTAAGACCTTTTGTCATCATTTTTCATTGGAAACCATATTCAGTAAAGAGCAACCTAGATCTAGTCCTTCTTTGGTACTGGGATTATGTTACCTATATATTTCCCTCAAAAGGTAATAGTTAATACCTAACAGAAGGTTAGAATTTTTTCATTTGAAAATCAGGTATGAAATTATTTTATGTTTTGGGGTTTTGTTATGTGTGTACATACTAAGTTAAAGAAAGCAGTTTCCACATTTGAAAAAAAAGGCAAAATAGGTTTTAAGATAATAAGAAATTATATTCAGAATTAGAATGGATTTTGGAAGTCAGCTAATTCAACCCTCTTTTTTATTATAGTAAATTTTATTTTTCCAGATTATATGTTAATATAATTTTTCAGTAATCATTTTCTGATGTTTTGCAATTAATGTTCTCTTTTTCCTACCCCTCTCCAAGAAGGTAGGTAATATGATGGAGGTTGTACATATATTATCATATAGTCCATATTTCCATGTTCATCATGCTGAGAAAAAGACATATATTGCTTACACTAGACAAAAATTCATGGAAGAAATAAAGTAAAGAATGGTATGTTTCAATCTGCATCCAGACTCCTTTTACTCCTTTTGTGCTGATATACTTTTTTTAGTTACAAGTCTCTTAGAGTTGTCCTGGATCTTGCCTTGTTGATAATAGTTGTCATTCACAGTTGAACATCATATGTTATTGTTGTTACTGTGTACAACATTTTCCTGGTTCTGCTCACTTCACTTTGCATTATTTCATATAATTCTTTTAAGGGTTCTTTTTGGTGATCCTCTTGTTTATCATTTTTATGGCACAAAAGTATTCCATTAAAAGTATATACTACAACTTGTTTAGCAATTGATGCACATTCCTTCAGTTTCCAATTCTTTGTCACCACAAAAAGATCTGTTATATTTTTGTACAGGTGGGTTCTTTCCTCCATCTTTAATCTCTTTGGAATACAGACCTAGTAGTTTGCTGGATCAAAGAATATGCATAGTTTTATGGCCCTTTGAGCATGGTTCCAGATTGATCTCCAGAATGATTGTATAAGTTTGCAGTTCCACCAGAAATGTATTAGGGCCCTGATTTTTTCCACATCCCCTCCAATATTTATCATTTTCCTTTTTTTGTGTCATGTTAGCTAGACTGATGGGTGTGAGGTGGTACTTTGGAGTTGCTTTAATTTGCATTTCCCTAATCAATAGTGATTTGGAGGGTTTTTTCATATGACTAAAAATGGTTTTAATTTCTTCATTTAAGAATTGCCTGTTCATATCCTTTAACAATTTGTCAATTGGAAAGTACTTTATATTCTTTATATTCTTATAAATTTGACTCAGTTCTCTATATATTTACCCTTTATTTTCTTAGATTAGGAAACTAAGGCCCAAAGAAGTTTTGAATTGTCTAATATATAGCTGGTCAATGGCAGAGCTGGGGTTGTAAACCAAAGTTCATTTACTAAAGTTCCAATTGCCCCCTCAACACACTGAAATTTCCCTCCAGAAAGAATAAAACAAAATAAAATATTTTGGAATAAGCTCAAATAATATACAAAACTTTTTACTTGGATAACTTTCTTCCTATTTGAAAGACTCTTGAGAGCAAGACCTGGAGCTCTCTATCTCAAGGGACCGGTTGTCCATCTGCCCAGTTTCATTCTTTGTCCCTATTTCAATCCTGGCCTTTTTAAAAAAAAAAGTTCTTCAGCTTAAACATTCTTTGCTATTCTTTTGACCATAAACCTCCAGGAATTGTCGATATTAAAGAAAGTAAAGCATGTCAAACTCTTTCATTATCTTGTCTTTGGGGAAGGTAGGAGGGAAAGAGAGCTATAGATTAAAAAACAGCTGTGCACTTTAGTAATTTCCATTGTTTTCTCAGGTTAGACCCCCATCTCCCAGGTGAGATCTCTTTTTTTTTTCCTCTTGGGATTCCTCTTTTCTTATCCTTTCTGAATAACTCTTGGCTGAGTTTGTTTGTCTTTAAAAACTGTAACAATAAAAGAGAAGATATTATGTTTCTTTGTAGCCTACATTTAAAAAAATGAATCTGTCTGAGATGTAAATTTAATTTACATGGGAAAGCATCTCATACCCCTAAGGTAGAATGAAGTATTATCTCTAGTTCAGTAATGAGGTGAAAATGTTGTCAAAATATTCTAGAATTTGGGTAATTGTTTGTCTTTTGTACTGCTTGACTGTCAAACAACATGGAAAAAATTTGATAATTGTTGAAAGTTGATAAGGCTTTCAACAAAAGGTATGTCATTATGTTAATCAGGTTTGAAAATGGCATGCCAACATTTTGTTTTGATTATATAATTCTAGAATAATTTAACCTATTAGATATGCTTACCCGGAGGGCACCCCATATTTGTATACCTCTAAAATTAATGTTAGTTTAAATAAATATGTGGATTGAGTCCTGAAACCCTTTTGATGAGAGTTACTCTTCTCTTCAAAACTCTTTAAAAATGTTGGGATGGGAGGCTTCTGCTGTAAGGCAGATGAAATATCCCCATTACAGAGGAGAATGCCTTACTGCTCTTATTGGTCCACATTTTGCATTTAATCCAGTAAGCATTTATTAAATGCCTGCAATATGGTGTTTCCTCAAGACATGAAGGGGGAAAAATAACTTTCCTTTGACATTTACTAGCCCTGTGATCTTGAACAAGAGACTTAACTTTATTGAGAGATTTAACTTCAGTTTCCTCATCTGTAAAATGGAGATAATGATGCCTAAGGTACCTGGAGGCTCATGTTACATTATATTAAATGTTATCTAAATATACCCTTTTGTTAATCTCTGTGACTTTGGCCAAACTTAAGTTTTTCTTTGCCTCATTTTCTATTTTAATCTGACCTGGTAGAATTAAATGCTAAGTTCCTATCTAGCTCTAAAATTCTACAGTCCTTTTTTTTTGAGGATAGAAATAGTTCAGTGACCATCAGTCCTGGCCAAGAGACTGGTTGAACAAATGTATACTTTATATGTTCTGTGGTATACATACTTAGAAAAAACTGTCTTCATTGTTGAGACATTCAACAGACATTTATTAAGTGCCTATGATATTCTAGGCATTGGAGATATAAAGACCAAAGGGAGTCCCTCTCTTAAGGAACTCCTTGTCTAATGAGGAAGTCAACATAAAATTCACTATGTACAAACAAGTTAAACAGATTAAATTGGAGATAAGCAATGGGAATGAAAAGAATTGGAATTAAAGGGGTTTGAAAGGATTGTTAAAGAAGATGAGATTTTATCTGGGTCTTGAAGGAAGTCAGGAGGCAGAGATGAAGAGGGAAGAGTATTCCAGGCATGGCAGACAGCTAGTGAAAATGCCCAGACTCTGGAGATGGAGTGAGTGTCTTGTTTGTGGAACAGGAAAGAGGCCAGTGTTTCTGGATCATGGAGTAAATGGTGGGTAAGGAGTAAAGAATAAGATTTATTCAGCTTTCATCTCTTGACTATTTGCCTTTGTATAAGTTATTCCCCTGTGCCTGGAACACATTTTCTTCTCTCTGGCATTTGGTCTGCCTTAGTTTTGTGCTTTCTGGTTTCTCAGATTATCTTGCACTTATTATCTATAGTAAATTTCAATCTCCTGGAAGACAGGAATGGTTTCATTTTTGCTTTTATGCCTTTAAGTCTAGTATAGTGCCTTGCATATAGTTAGCACTGGATAAATGTTGTTTCAAATGGATTATATTGTAACCTATAAATTCATGCCAATGAATGGGATTATGTTGTGTTCATTGATGTGACTGATATGAAAAAGACAAGTGAACAGCCTTTTCCACTTTGTGGACTTCTCAGAGTTCTTCCTTTGGATTATACTGTTTGAATGTGCTATTATTTTGACTTTGTTTTTTGAATTTGTAGTTTCTTTAAATCTTTTCAAATTGAATCAACAAACGTTTATTGAGTGTGTGCATGTGAGTAAGTGCTGAAGGTAAGGCTTACAAAGTAGAAAATATAATTCTCAAAAGGAAATTATAATCTAGTCAGAAAATTTAAACATTTAATTTGTGAAAATCTCATGAATAAGAACACAGTCATGTAACATTCTAAAGCAACAATAGAAGAAATGATAGACAAATCCAGTTCTATTGGCATAATAAGTCTGCTGTCTGAAGATCAGCCTAGCTAAGAACAGGGTGGCTTATCACCTGTGGGCTAATTATTTGGTAAGGAATCCTTTGGCCATAGTACCCCATGAAACAAATTAAAATACAAAAGGCACCTCAACTGCAAGGTAGTATGTGATTAATTGACCAAATAAATCCCCTAGATAATCAATGTTGCATGATGTTAGAGGAATAGAAATGATTTTGGTTTGAGGTACTCAAAGAAGGCTTGATGTATATCATTCAAAATCAGCAGATCATTTATTTTATTTTTAAGTAGACTTACCTTCCTTCTTAAAATTAGTACTGTGTATTGGTTCTGTTAATGGGAGAAACACACCCAAGGGTCTCACTCCAAGAATGGGAGATTCAAACTTTTTTCAATCTAGAAGTAAGAAAAGAACATTATTTGAAGAAGAGATAGTTTATGGTGGTGAAAAAGCCTAATAGCTGTTGTAATAGCCTGGAGGCTAATCAGGTAACCTTAGGGATGATGGATAAGCCCAGTGTCTAATAGAGTAGTCTCTCTGGAACTGATGGAATAGCAGCAATCCAGGTGTGGAATAATAGCCCCAGGTGCAGAGTAGCAGCTCTGATTGTGTAGGAGTAGCTTTGCCCTCTGTGGATCAGGATTGACATATTTATTAGGATCTGGGGGCTTGTCATCTCCCTTTCCAGAGAAATCTTCACCTCTCCCCAAAATTCTGGAAAATGAGCATGGCTGAGTTCAGGTAGAGGTATGGTTTGGGGCTTGACATGTATGTCATAGAAATAAGGAGCATGCGCAAGTTTGGGGAATTCTTTTGGAATTCCAGAGTCCTTCCAGAGTCCCTGCAGTGTGCATGTCCCATGTTCCACCATTGTCCACCTTGTCATCATTTGTCATTATGGGAGAGGTCTCACTGCCCTTATGGAATGGGAACATGGAGAGGGAGATGCATTATGGTCCTAACAGTTCAGAACTAAAATAAATATAGAACAAGAGGAGTAATTAATAAAAAAAAGATTAGTTACAAAGCTGATGGCCCAGTATAGTATATTACTGATCCAGTACTAGTGATTGATGGTCTAGAAAGGGTAACTGATCAACAATACACATTCTATAATTCATGCTTGACTAATGCTGAAACTACAGATTTTACAGTTGATGTTTAACTAGTGCTAACTGGTGAGAAATGCAAGATTTCAGAGTATGAGGGTCCCATTCCTATTACTACCCCTCACTGCCCACTGTCAGCCCCCATTAGTTGCAAGGAAAAAGAGTGGTAAGGGATAGGAAATGGGGATTGTGATTTGCCCAGGACCACATAACTAGGAAGTATCTCTGGCCAGATTTGAAGCCAGGGCTCCCTGTCACCAGGCCTGATCTCAATCCACTGATTCTCTTAATTTTTTTTTTTTGTTCAACAATTTTTTTTAATTTCAAATTTCTTTCTTTCTTTAATTTAGAATATTTTTCCATGCTTACATGATTCATGTTCTTTCCCTCCCTTTCTCCTCCCCCCACCCATTGGATTGCCTAGAATTCCTCTATTTTATTAAATATCCATTTCTTCCCTTTGGATATTATACTCAGTTTCACTGGGTAGGTGATTTTGGTTGTAGACCTAGATAATTTGTCTTGCAGAATATCATAGTCCTTATCTTCCCATCCTTTAATGTAAAAGCTGCTAGGTCTTGTGTAATCTTGTAGAAGATACTGGAATGGTTTGCCTTTTCCTTTTCCAACTAATTTTACAGATGAGGAAACTGAATCAAGCTTAGTGAAGTGACTTGCTCAGGGTCACAGCTAGTAAGTGTCTGCAGCCAGATTTGAACTTGGGAAGAAGAGTTCCGTTTGGCCCCTGAGAAAAGAACTATGAATAATAGGTGATGAAAAAAAATCTGATTTAAGCTTGATGTTTTCTTCCTAACAATCAGTTGGTATAACAAAATGAAATGCATTTCAGCAGATAATAAGTGTTCCCTTTCACTACAACTGATATTTATGTAGAGGTTTAAGGGTAGGTAAGTGATACTCCAGTAGAAAGAAGGCCAGGCCTGGAGTTAGGAAGATTCATCTTCCTGAGTTCAAATTTGGCCGCACATTACTAGCCATGTGACCCTGGGCAAGTCATTTAACCCTGTTTGCCTCAGTTTACTCATTTATAAAATGATATGGAGAAGGGAATGGCAAACTACTCTATTATCTTTGTCAAGAAAACTCCAAATGGAATCTTGAAGAGCTGGACATGACTGAAACAATTGAACAACAAGCATTTTATGCACATTATTTTATACTATCCTTATAACAACACTGTGAAATATTTCAGATATAATATTATTCCAATTTTAGATAGAAAGAATTAGAAGATTGAAAAGGGACTTCCCAAGGACCTGAGTAATAAATGTCAGAGGAAGGATTTTTTTTAAACCCTTAACTTCTGTGTATTGGCTCCTAGGTGGAAGAGTGGTAAAGGTGGGCAATGGGGGTCAAGTGACTTGCCCAGGGTCACACAGCTGGGAAGTGTCTGAGGCTGGATTTGAACCTAGGACCTCCCGTCTCTAGGTCTGCAGAGGCAGCATTTGAAGTCAGATCCTTTCCAACTCTAAATTTGGTTTGCTCTCTGTGCTTCATCTTCACTTGTTTTGCAAGTACATTTTGAGTTTATTAAAGAAGATTGGTCTACATGACTTCTGAGGTGCTTTCCGACTCCAACTGAAACTGGGTAGATTATACATTCTTTCTTTATATCACTGATGGTGGAAACATGCCAGGTATGATTCCATCCTCACTAGTCCAGAGATGCAACAGTAAATGACTCCTCACATTTTTCCTGTACTTGATCATAATTATTTATTTTAATCTGGCATTTCAAGTTTCCAAAGAGCTCTTCTCATAATATCCCTGCAAAATAGGAGGTATAGTATTTTTGTCTGCTAGTATGTTGACTCCTTGAGAGCCAAGAGTTTCATTATCTAGCACAATGCCTAGGTCATGATACATGCTTAATAAATGTTTGTTGATTGATTGCCCATTTTATTATCGAGTAATAATAATAATAAGTGGCACAGTGGATAGAGTGCCAGGTTAGGAGTCAGAGTTCAAATCTGGCATCAATAGCTTACTAGCTGTGTTTCCCTGATCAAGTCACTAACCCCTTTTGCCTCAGTTTCCTCATCTTTAAAATTAGCTGGAAAAAGAAATGGCCAACCACTCTAGTATCTCTGCCAAGAAAACTCAAATGAGGTCATGAAGAGTCAGATAGGACTGACAAATGACTGAACAACAAAATAATAGTTATTATTATATAAAATATTAAGAGTGAGCATTTGTAAAACGCCTTAACATTTGCAAAGAACTTTACAAATATTTTCTCATTTTATCCTCACAGCAATGATGAGAAGGAGGGGCTGTCATAATCCCCATTTTATAGGTGAGGCTATTGAGGCTGAGAGAGATTTACTGTCTTAACCCAACATCACACACATGGGAATTCAGGTTTTCATAACTCTAGTTGTAATGCTCAATTCATTGTGCCAATTAACTTCTTCCCATGTTGCTTCTCTAACCCATAATTCCTTTACTATGTGTTTTATGGAGGCTGCATTGCAATTTCAGGACTGATCGAGGTTACTAGTATAAACCAGTGCAAAAGGAGGCCAACGTCCATTTTTCCGGTGACTAAACAAGGAGTTGCCAGCTTTCATTCTGAACATGCAAGCAGGATGACCCATTGGAAATTCTGTTCTGCTTTGTCTTTAGCCTTCAGTTGTATTTCACAACAAAAGGCTGCCTAGCACCCACTTTTAGGGAGCCACATTGAGACTCTGGGCTCCTCATGCCACGCCAAGTGAAAGGACTAAATTGGAAAGGAAGCCTGAGCTTTCTTCTCGTGGCACTGATGGCAGGAGAGTCCTTAAACTGTCTGGATGCTGCATCCATTCAAGGTTATACTTCCCTGCATATATTTATAAATAGCTTGATTATGCAACATGAAATCAGCTGACTAAAATCCCTATTTGACTTGGAAAGTAGAAAATTTTAAGTTTCATATGGAAATGATGGAGAGATGCAAAAGTGGGCGGGACTGAAAGATGGAGGGACTTGGGTTCAATTTCTGGAACTTCTCATTATATTCAGAGTAGATCTGAACTTTCCTTTTAAAAACCTCAGTTTTTCCATCTTGACCTAAATGACTCTTCCAGACTCTTTTAACTATTAATCTGATACTGATCTTCTACATGACAACCAGAATAATTTTGAGGGAAAGCCATAAAGGGAAGTATGCACAATATACTTTTCAGAACTAAAGTAATTTGAATGGATCCTTGTTTGTAGTTCATTCATTTGTTTGTTTTTTAAATCTTTACCTTCTGCCTTAGATCAATACTATGTATTGATACTATGTATTGATTCTATGTATTAATTTGATACTTGTATTAATGTAATAATTGATACTATGTATTAATCAATACTACGTATTGATTCTAAGGCAGAAGAGTGGTGAGGGCTAGGCAATGTGGGTCAAGTGACTTGCCCAGGGTCACACAGCCAGGAAGTGTTTGGGACCTGATTAGTTAATTTGTTTTTAATGGGTGAAGTGGTGGATAAGACACTTTCTTTGAGATGTTGGGAGTACCTAGTTCTCTGAATTGATTTAGGAACCTTGATGATTATACGTTTGCATGTTTGACCCATTCTATTTTTATTTTTTACATTAGATATTTTTATATTTTAGTCTAAAAGATATTTATTTTTTAAAAATCAGAAAAAAATTATTCTTTCTCCCGCCCTCCAAAACCCCAAATGAGAATGAAAGAAAAACAGACTTTATTTTTATTCCAACTTTTATCCAGAATTATCCCAAAATAAAATTTATAAAGAGAGTATAAAATATTGAAACATTTAATCCATTTTCTAATAATTCAGGGTGAAGCATTAAAATAAATATTAATATTAAGATAGAGTCTAAGTGGTTTGTGGAAAGTTAAGCTCAGGGAAACTTGGGTTCAAGTCTTACCTCCAACACATGCTACTTTTATGACTCTGAAGAAAGATCTTAATATCTGAGTGACACAGAAAATTCTCTGGAAAGTTACAAAATAGACGTGTTTTGGTATGGGTGAAGAGAAGTTTCATGACACAAATTCCTCATATCAATTAGATCACAGTTCTTTCCCCCCTCCCCAAATGATAATGAGGAGACCTTGTATCATCATATGATGTTAACTTTTACTAGCCATAGGATCCTTGACAAGTCACTCAGTTGCTACATGCACTAAACGATTCCCTAGATATTCTCTACTAAGTTATCAACAGTTGAAAATCTGTGTTGTGAGAGAAAATTCTGGCACGGAGAGTTTCTCACCTCAATGAAATTAGGAATCCTTTGAAAATTTGTATATTAATATTAGCAAGTCCAATTCAAGATACAATACACACTTCTTTTGTGGAGAATGCTGTGCTAGGCACTTGGGTAAATACACAGTTTAATAAAATTGTATATTTCTTCACTGATCTTATAATCCAGGAAAAGATCATTAATTTAGAGGTGGAAAGGATATTAATGATTATTTAATTCAATGCTCTCATTTTGTAAATGAGGAAATAGATTGTCATAGATGTTAAATGATTTGCCCAAGAGGGCAGTAGTAGGTAGCAGAGGAAGGACTCAAACTCAAGTCCCTATTGCTCCAGTTTTAGAACTCTTTCTCCTATACTTAGTTGCTTTGATAATTTAATAAGTCTTGATTTGCTGATATCTTTGTATTTATTCTCTCACCTTTGTAAGATTAAAAGAATGGCCTTATAAGATACAATTAGACACTTAGGACTAGGGGAATTCTGGCATAGCTACTTACTACCCTTTTAGCTTTGGCCAAATTATTTAGCAGTTTCCTCATCTCTAAAATGTGAAGGTTGAGCTAGATGGGCTCTACCGGCCCTTCCAGTTAAAATTTCTGTGTGTCTCCATGAGCCAAGAGACTTAGGCTCTGTTTCTTATTTCGCTGCTAACCATCCATTTGATAATGTTATTTTTCTCTGAATCTCATTTTTCTTATTTATAAAATGAATAGGTTAAACTAGGTAATTTCTGAGATATTTTCCAGTCAGAATTTTTTTTAAATCCTTACCTTCCATCTTGGAATCAATATTGTGTATTGGTTGCAAGACAGAAGAGCATAAGGGCTAGGCAATGGGGTTAAGTGACTTGACCAGGGTCACACAGCTAGGAAGTGTCTGAGGCCAGCTTTGAACCCAGGACCTCTGATCTCTGGGGTTGGCTTTCAATCCACCGAACCACATAGCTGCCCCCAGTCTGAAATCTTTATGATTCTTTGATACACTAAATAGAATAGGGTTTATAACATCTTAATTTTATAATTGGAAAAAAAAAACTATTGGGATAGGATTTACAAACCTTATGGGGAATCCTGAAATAGTTTTAAAATAATCATAAGATGTGAATGTAGTGATTTTTTTAAACACAAGGAACATAAGCAACAAATTGAATGGAACAATAATCATCTAGTTAATTAAAATTTAACCTTAACTTCCAAGTCTCACGGCTATTCCTAAAAGAATTTGATTAAAATAACTCTTCTTAACACAACTGTAAGTAGGAATTGAATGCCTTAGGAAAACAGAAAGAAAAGTACTTTCAAAAGAACTCTTAAAGGCAACTTAAGTTACCTTGCTGTACTTCAGGGGAATTGACCTTGCATTTCAAGACTGTGTGGGAGTAAGGGTCCTAGAACATTGCCAAGGAGGCTGTCACTATGGAAAAGAGCAGGGAAGTCAGGCAGAGGAAAAACTTTCATTGGGTATGGCAGGCAGGGATGAGAATGCAAACTCTTTCAACTAATTATTACTGCTAACTATTTGCAAAGCTTAGTCATTTTTACCCTCTGACATGAGAAAAAATGATATCATCACTTTCTATTCTTTAGTGCTCTGGCACAAAGTTCTAGTTAGGCAGCCTGTTATGTCTGCTTTCCAACCTGGTAAAAACTACAATCTTTTTCCTGAATTAGATGTCACAGATTTATAACACTACTCTTTTGTACTATACCTTTTCCTTATTTTATTGACAGGAAAAGGTGAATACATCATGAGTCAGAGATCAAATACCAGAGCTCAGTGTTTCATATGATAGAATAAGATATCCTGAAGAAGTAAATACCTGGTTCCCAAGATAACTTTCAAGTATCCATTTGATGAAATCTTTCTCCCTGTCCCTGTCCCTGTCCCTCTTTCTCTCCCTCTCCCTCTCCATTTTCCTCTTCCTCTTTCTACCTATCTTTCGTCTCCCTCTCCTTCTCCCTATCTTTCCTCTTCCTCCTCTTCTCCCTCTCCCTCCCTCCCTCTTCTCCCTTATTCTCCCTCCCTCTCTCTCTCCCCCTCCCTACTTGTCCCTCCTTCTCCTTCTCCCTTTCCCTCTCTCTCTTTCTCCCTCTTTCTCTCTCCTTCTCCCTTTCTCTCCCTCTCCTTCTCCCTCTCCCTCTTTCTCCTTCTCCCTCTTTCTCTCTTTCTCCTCCCTTTCCCTCTCTCTCCTTCTCCCTCTCCCTCTCTCTCCATTTCTGCTCCCTCTCCCTCTCTCTCCCTCTTCCTCTCTTCT
>NC_058135.1:123100908-123195083 GCF_016433145.1 Gracilinanus agilis
TATATACCCACATATATATCTATATCTAAGATATATATATATATGTATACATATTAAATTTAAATATATATACAAATATATGTATATACTTATACACACACACACACACACATATATATATATATATAATTTCCTAATTTTTTCTCATGAAAGTCTCTAACAGAAAGAGAAATTGGTAGAAAGAGAGAAATTGTTTTGGGAGCTGGTAAACCAGTGGTCCTAAATATCTTCAAAGAATTAATAAAAGGAAAATGGGAGGAGTAAGAGAATGTTAACATGACAAGCAAGAAAAATATGAAGAACTCAATTTCCAAGTTAGTTAAATTCTAAATGTGGTAATGATTAGTGGGGCAAAACTATGAGAAAGTTAATAAAAGGCAAGTATCAATGATGGATAACTACTTCAATGATTAATTCATGGAAACTTTCAACATTTTAAGAGTAAGCTACAGAGATCCTAACTTATTAAAGAAGATGCTTTCTCTCCTCCTTATCACAAGTAACTTCTTGGTATAGGGAATATCATGGGAAATGCTAGTGAATCCTTAATGTCTAGATGTAGGGGACATTTAATAATTATGAATCTGAGACATTATAGAGGCCACTCTATGATACCCAACATGCAATGAAGATGAATACTCTTGCTCCATAATACATGCTTATTTTCAGGGTTTCCTGGCTCTATAAGTCTCTGCATTTTACTATTACCCTTTAAAAATATTGTTGTCTTGTGTTTTTCCATCACAGTCCTTTCCCATTATATACTATTTCTAACATAGTAACATGTTTTTAACATTAGCCATTACAATCAGTTGGAGTTTTGTCTGGTTATCAGTTGTTTCCATTCATTTTGTGCTAGTCGTGTATATCATTCTCTTGTTTACCTGACCCTGTGAAAGTTCCTAATGTAGTTCTTCCTATGCTTCTCTGACACCCCCTGGATCACTGCCTTGTTGTGACAGAGGGATTTGCCTAACTCATTGAAGCCCTGAGCTATGGCATGGTGAATTGTACAAGATGGGTAGGTCATAGTGGAAAGATCTGACAAAAAGATGATCCACTGGAGAAGGAAATGGCAGACCATTCCAGTATCTTTGCCAAGAAAACCTCATTGACTATTAAAATGATAAAATATATGACATTAGAAGATGAACCTCTTAGGTCAGAAGGTGCCTAATACAATCCTGGAGGAAAGTGAAGAACAACTAGAATTAGTTCCAGAAAGAATGATGTGACTGGGCCAAAGCCAAAAGGAAGCTCAAATGTGAATGTTTCTGATGATAAGAGAAAGTTTGATGCTATAAAGATCAATATTGGAACCTGGAATGTAAGATCTATGAACTGAGGTAATGTGGATATGAACAAACGAGAAATGGCAAGTTGAAACATTGACACCTTGAGTGTCAGTGAACTTAAGTAGTTAGGAATAAGTGAATTTAATTCAGATGATCAATACATATACTACTGTGGCCAAAAATCCCTAGAAAAAATGGAGTAGCCCTCATAGTCAATAAAAAGGTAAGAAAGTAATGGGATATAATCTCCAAAATTACCCCATGATATCCATTTAAATCCAAGGAAAACTGTCCGGCATCATAGTAATACAAGTCTGTGCTCTAATCATTGGTGCGAAAGAGATTGAAATTGCTCAGTTCTATGAAGACATATAACATCATCTAGGAAAAAAACACCCCCAAAAGATGCCACATTCATCATAGAGAATTGGAGTGCTAAAGTAGAAATCAAAAGATAAATGGAATAACAGGAATGAAGCAGGGCAGAGACCAATAGAGTTTCGTCAACATAACTCACTGGTCATAGCAAAAACTTTTTTTCCCACAACCTAAAAGGCCATTCTACACATGGATATCACCTGATGGTCGATATCAAAATCAGAATAATTATATACTTTATAATAAAAAGTGGGGAAGTTTTATATAGTCAGTTAAAAATAAGATTTGGTACTGACAGTTTTTGTCAAGAGCTTCTTAACAACAAAATTCAGACTTAAATTGAAGAAGTTAGGGAAAGCCTTTGGAAATATGGCCTAAATAATATGAAGTAAAGTGCTGGATAGATTTAAGAGAGTAGATCTGTTATAGTGCCTGAAGAATTAGGGGCAGAGGTTCATAATATTGTACAGGAAACAACCAAACAGTTCCAAAGAAAAATACAATCTAGGAGAAATGACTGCCTGATGAGATTTTACAAATAGCTGGGAAAGAAGGAAAGCTAAAGGGAAAGTAGAAAGGGAAAGATATATCCAATTGAATGAAGAATTACAGAGAACCTGAAGGAAAGATAAGGTTTCCTTAAGTGAGCAATGCAAAGAAAAAGAAAACAATAGTATGGGAAAGATAGGAGATCTCTTCAAGAAATTAGAAATACCAAGGGAACCATTTCATACAAAAATGGGTGTGATAAGACAACAAAGGTAGAGACAAGAATATACAGAAAAACTAAAGAACAATTTTAAGATCTATGATAATGAGGATAGAGTGTCATTGACTGAGAAGCAATCATCTAAGAGAAAGGAATCAAGTAGGCCTTAGGGAGGATTGCTAAAAATAAGGCTAGTGGAGGTGATAGAATTCCAGCTAAGCTATCAAAATCCTAAAAGATATTTCTGTTAAAGTACCAGAAAATTTGGGAAATTCAACAGGATTAGAAAAATCATTTTAGGTCCTAATCCTAAAGAAAGACAGTGTCAAAGAATATTAAAATTACCAAACAATTGTGCTTTTTTCACATGCAAGCAAAATTATGCTTAAGATTTTGCAAGCTAGGTTTCAGCAATATGTGAACTGAAAATTACCAGAAATCCATTTGGTTTTCTTTCTTTTAAAATATTTTTCTTTTTCCAAATTACATGTAAAAACAGTTTTTAATATTTATCTCTTAAAAATTGCAGTTCCAAATTCTCTCCCTTCCTCTCTCTTCTTCTTTCTCCCTAGGACAGCTAGTAATTTGATATAAATTATACATGTGCAGTAATTAAAAATATTTTCCTATAAGTCATGCTCTGAAAGAAAACACATAAAAAAAGTAGCAAGAAGAAAAATAAAGTTCAAATAAAAGTATTTTTCAATCTATATTCACACTCCATCAGTTCTTTCTGAAGAGGTAATTAGCATTTTTTCATCATTAATTCTTTGGAATTGTCTTGAGTCATTGTATTGCTGAGAAAAGCTAAGTTATAGCTTAGATTATGGCTTTTAGGTAGTCCACTAATTCTTAAATGATCTCTCCTGAATCTGTTTTCTGGGCCAGTGTTTTTCCAAAATACATATTATATTTTCTATCTTTTCATTCTTTTAAATTTGTTTTATTGTT
Organism: Gracilinanus agilis; assembly: GCF_016433145.1. NCBI lineage: Eukaryota > Metazoa > Chordata > Mammalia > Didelphimorphia > Didelphidae > Gracilinanus > Gracilinanus agilis. The sequence continues at coordinate 123,104,242 of NC_058135.1, forward strand.
TCTTCATGTCTCATGAAGTTATTAGTGTTCACTTACCTAATTCTAATTTTTAAGGAATTATTTTCTGCAGTAAACTTTTGTATGTCTTTTTTATTTGGCTAATCATACTTTTTTAAGGAATTAGTCTTTATTGAACTCTGGCATATATTTTTCTATTTGACCAATTCTGCTTTTTAATTGATTTTTCTCTTTGCCATTTGGCTTATTCTGTTTTTAAGGTATTATTTCCTTCAGCATTTTTGTGTGTCCTTCCCTTATACTTTTTTCATAATTTTCTTGTATCGCTCTCATTTCTTTTTTGCAATTTTTCCTTTATTTGATTTTTAAATTGGATTTTATTCTATTTGTTTTGATTTTTAAAGGCTTTTTGGAGCTCTTCTGGGAATTCTTTTGGGACCTGAGACCAATTCACATTTTTCTTTGAAACTTTGCTTATAAATAGTATTACTTTTTTGTATTCTATTGAGACTGTCTTGATCTTCAATTTCTCCATAGTAATTTTTAATAGTCAGACTCTTTTTATTGTTATTTGCTCATTTTACCAGTCTATTTTTTGGCTTAAACTTTATGTTAAAGTTGGGATTTGCCCCTGAAGGAGAAGGGGCACTTTTCTAAGCTTCAGATTTTTCAGGCTTCTGTTTTCAGAACTAGTCTTGGGAGTCTGTAAATTTTCAATTCTTCAATGGTGATATAATCTGAGATGTGTGGTCAGTTTTTCTATCTTGTGCTGTGATCTCTGAGTGATCACAAACACACTTTTTTACCATGGATGTGTGACCAGAGTACTTGTTCCTGATAGAGATCCTCCTTGCCTTGGTACTGCCACCTAAACTGCATGTAGGCAATTCATCAGAGTCCATATAGTCAAAGCTTTGCTTTTAAAGAAGTAATAATATATGGCACCAAAAGTTGGACTATATGGAAAACTGAGCATTAAAGAATTAACTCTTTCAAATTGAGGTTCTAGAAAAGACTTTTGAGAATCCTTAGATAGCAAGGAGATCAACTCACTCAATTAAAAAAAATAATTCAAACTATTCATCAGAAGGATAAATACTGAAGTAGAAAATTAAAAATTTTGACCAGTTGAAAAGAATAGATTCATTTTTAAAAGACACTCATTTTGGGAAATATTTAAAGCAAAAGGAGAAGGGATGACAGAGGGTAAGATGGATGAATAAGCTTGGACAGACTTCAGGGGATAGTGGAGGATAGAAGGGCCTAGCGTGCTATGGATCATGGAGTCACAAAAAGTTGGACATAACTGAGGAGCTAAAACAACAAATACCTTTTCAAATTTGTCATCAGTAATTTCTTATATCACAAAAATGTTCCATTACAATCCTATACCACAATTTGTTCAACTATCCTACAATAAGTGCATAAACACTTTTGGTTCCAGATTTTTATATCACAAAAAAGATGTTATTATGACTGCTGGGCTATATGTGGGTGCCATTTCTGTTGTTGACTTCCTTAGTGTATTTGACCAATAATGAAATCTCTAATTCAAAGGGTTGAATGACTTTTCTCAAAGAATTCTAGATAATTTTTCAGGATGGTTGAATCAATTTACAGCTCTACCAACCATGTATTATTAATAGTTATATGTATAATTAATACTTTCAAAAACCATCTCCTTAATATTGTTCTTACTCATGTCTAAGGTAACACACAAAAAAAAACCAACAACAACTTTTACAACTTTTACCTGTTGTCTTAGAATCTATGCTTAATCTTAGCTCCCAGGTGGAAAAATTCTAAGGGCTAGACATTGAGGTTAAGTGACTTGCCCAGGGTCACACAGCTAAGTAGTATCCACCTATCTGCTCCTAGGGTGGTAACTTTGAGGAGATGTACCATGTGAATATGCTGTAATAAAAGCCTAGAGTGATTGCCTAGAGCAGTGATGGGCAAACTATGGCTAGTGGCCAGATGTGGCCCCCTGAAATGTTCTATCCAGCTGGGAGACATTATTCCTAATCTGAGGAATATAACGAGTAGGATACAATACAATGAAAATGCTAAAGAGTTGCCTTAGAAACAGACTGAGAGATGAGCATTTCCTTTCCTTTGGCCCCTCTTTAAAAAGTTTGCCCAACACTGGCCAAGAGGCATCCAGGTTGCACAATAGAGTACTGGTCTTAGAGTGGAGAAGATATTATCATCATCATGATAATAAAGATAACTAGCATTTATATCATGGTTTAAAGCTTGTAATGTGATTGACATATGTAATCTTATTTTCTTCTTATAACAACTCTGGGAGGTAAATGTTATTATCATCCCCATTTTACAGATGAAGAAATTGAGGCAGACATATTAAATGACATTCAGTCATTGAGCTAGTGTTTCTTATTGTATCTAATACATTTTAATGGGTTTGATTTCAGGGCTTCCAGTCTCCAGGTCTAGTACTCTATGAACTATGCCATCTAGCTGCCTCTTGAATTCCTAGCCTTCCTCATTTACTAGCTGTGTGACTGACCTTAAAACAAGTCACTTAATCTCTCTCAGCCTCAATTTCTTCATCTCTATAATGTGATAATAGTAGCACCTCCCTTACAGAGTCATGATAAAGAGAAAATGACATTTAAATTGCTTGACAAGGGGGCAGCTGGGTAGCTCAGTGGATTGAGAGCCAAGCCTAGAGATGGGAGGTCCTGGGTTCAAATCTGGCCTCAGACACTTCCCAGCTGTGTGACCCTGGGCAAGTCACTTGACCCCCATTGCCTAGCCCTTACCACTCTTCTGCCTTGGAGCCAATACACAGTAAACAGAAGGTAAGGGTTTAAATTTACTTGGCAAATCTTAAAGTATTTTATAAATATTAGACAATATCATTCATTGAACTTAAGTATGAACTGGAAACACACATTGTCCCTTAAGTTAGTAGTTGTTTGGATTCTCTTCCTCTCAACTTTTCCCTCTTTTCCGAATGTGGCTATCATTATAATCATTGCTTTTTCTAGTACAACAGAAAGTTAATTACTGACCTCTGAAGCTGCCAGGTTGGTTCAATGCTTGAAAGCCAAACTAGCTATTTAATGACAGGTAATTCTTCACCTTTTCCTTATAATCAAAACAAATATAAACACACAAGCATATTTTTAACAGTCAGAAAGCAGTATTTTCTCCATAGGAAGTGAAGCCCACATTTAATTAAAAAGAAACAAATCATATAGTAGATTGTTAATGGAAAAATTAAAACCTAATTGTCTAAAAAAAGTAAAAAGTGTTTGAAATATTCTTTGTTGATAATAAAAATCACAACTCAAGAATTTACTGTAATTTAAATTCACAATGATATAGATATTTATAAGCCTAATGTCACATTAAGATGCTTTCTTCCTATTGGCTATCCTGTGGATCTTTGGACTGTATATAGAATACCATATCCATGGCAACAGGGAGTTCAACTCTTAGCTTTTCAACACATACTAAGATAATTACTTCATTTTTTCCTTTACTTTGTTACTTTCATAATTTAAAACCACAATAATGCCCCATGGGTAAGGAATTTGCTGTCATTTAATAATAATTACAAAACTACTTTATGGTAATATTTCTCTAAGGAGCTAAAAGTGCTCTTTGTGTATTTATTCTCTAGTTTGTGCAGTAGTCCCCTTTATAATGAAAAAGAGAGAGAGGGAGAGAGAGAGGCAGAGAGAGAGGGGTGGGGGAGAGAGAGATAGAGAGAGGAAGAGAGAAGAGAGAAGAGAGAGACAGAGAGAGGGAGAAGAGAGAGAGAAAGAAAGAGAGCAAAAAAAAGAAATAGAGAAAAATGGAGAAAGAAATAGAGAAAGAAAGAAAGAAATAGAAAAAGAAAGAGGTGGAAAAAGAAAGAAATGACTTACCCATTGTATTGAGAACAGATACTAGATCTCTAGCTCCTAGCTTCAAACTAATAGATAAATGCTCCTTTAGAGGACAACTTCATTATTCTTGAGTACTCTTTTTATTTCTTCCAGGATCCATGATTTAATCAGTTTAGGTGTTTCTATTACCAACCAGTCAATAGTCCATTTATGCCCTAAGTAGGCAAGCCTTCATGATTTGTTGTGTTCAAAAGGAAGAAAAAAATCATCATCTGGTGACCAATTTTTGTTGATAAATCTACACTTAAGTAGGCTGATTTTTAGACAGTAGAAACATGCTCTTAAGTGGACTGGCCATTGAAACCTTTATTATCAGGCTATAGGACCTAACGGGGTTAGTGGTCCCCTAGGGCAGAAGCTCTTAACTTGGAGTCTGTGAATTTTTTCTTTTAATATTGTGATAACTATACAACATGTCCCAATAGTCAAAGTATAATTTTAAACTGCACCTTGACTTTTGGGATATCCCATATGTCATTACAATTGGCTTCCTTTACAATTCTACACGGTTTATTTATGACTTTAACAACCTATAAGAAGAAGTCCATAACCAAGGGGTCCCTGGAAAAAGTTAGAAAACCTCTGGTCTAAGGGAATCCAGGGTCATTTGCACACCATAGTGAGAGGGCATATACGTTTTTAGTCCATAAATACCTTTTATTCCTTTTTTCATCTGATTAACTATTATATCTAGCTACTTTTGTTAATAGTTGTTTTAAGCCAAAGGTTCTTAGGAAATAGCTATAAATACTTTCCTTCAGTATAGGAGGTCATGTAGTAGATGAAATTTAGGACTTGGAGTCAGCAAAATCTGAATTCAAATCTAGTTTCAGATTCTTCTTATCTGTATGATCCTGAGCAAATGTCCTAACCTCTCTGGGCCTTGGTTTGTTCAGATGTAAAATGAAGGGATTGAAGCAGATGAATTCCAAGTTTAATACTATGATTCTCCAATACAATGAATTACAATGAAGAAATGCACTGAGATTTAAGAAAAAATAGATTTTTCAGCAAAGACCCCCCCACAAGTGATAGGTAATGGTCAAATAAAGAAGGAACCTCTAACACAAAAGAACATGTTTTTATTGTTCATATTTACATAGTATTCAAGTTTTGAAAAGTATTTTACAAATATTATCTCATTTGACATTCACAACCCTTTATGTTAGATGTTATTTTTATCCCCATTTTACATATAAGGAAACCAAGGCATTAATGACTAAGCGACACATCCAGTGTTACACCATTTACAAAGGTCTGAAAAGCAGAGTTTGAAGTCTTCCTGACTCCAGGTCTGCCTCTTTATTCACTGTGCCACCTATATGACATTATTTACCTAATGTAATGCTGATTTAGTTTTATGTTATTAAAAAAATAAAATTGTTCTAATAAATACAAGTGATGCCGATGTATGTATAAGGGGAATGATTTAAGAGAAGGAAAGAAGAGACTATTCTGAAATGTTAAATGATATGACTCTACTATAAGCAAAACAAAGCTTTGACAATGCTAATTTCTTCTTTTACCTTAGAATTTAGCTATCATTTGTTTTTTAATTATTTAATGTTTCATTTCCCCCTCAGATTTAGGTACCATCTAGCTAAATTTCATTTGAAACTAGGATATTTACCAGAATGATTGAGATCCCCAGCTTCCTGCCATGGCTAAATCATGGCAGAAACAAGATGGGGATCTTCTAAGGCTTAGAAATCTGGTTGAAATTTGAGGTCTATTAAAAAGAGATAGCAGTAGGTAGAAACTGACCTCTGGAAGATTTAAAGTGAAGTCTTCTCTGATACATACTGGATGGGTGACCCTAAGCAAATAGTTTATGTCTCAGTGCCTTGAACAGTTCTCTAGACTCTGTTCCAGAGAGGCCACTGAGCTAAATTGGTCGACTTGTCTCCCTGAGAGTTCCCTATGCTGATAAAATCATGTCTGGTAAAAAAACAAAAAAACAAAAAACAAAAAAAAAAAAAAGAAAAAAAAACCCAAACAAACCAAAAAACAAAATTTTAAAATATTTGAGTTTCATCCTCAGATTTCTCAGTCTTCTTTTTTTGTTGTTGTTTTATTTTTAAATCCTTATCTTTCATCTTAGAATCAATAGAGTGTATTGGTTCTAAGGCAGAAGAGCAGTAAGGGTTAGGCAATGGGGGTTAAGTGACTTGGGCAAGTCCATACAGGTAGGAAGTGTCTGATGTTACATTTGAACCCAGGACCTTCCATCTCTAGGTTTGGCTCGCAATCTACTGAGCTAAGTGCCCTCCAGTATTTTTTTTTTTAAACCAAGCTGGAAATTTCGTAGGAGCAGACTTTGAGAGTTCCTACTCTCCCTATCTCTTTGCAGCTAACATCCCCTGATCATACTTTGAGAGCTTCCTGCCCCACAATGCTTCTGAACTATTCCTTACAGAAAAAAACAAGGAATTCAAAGAATTTAACAGACCCTGAATTTAAACTTATTAAAGTCCACCAAGGCCAGACCTGGCTGCCAGTTAGACGAACTCTTCTCTGGTTTGGATATGTTTGTATGTGCCATAATATGTACAGTCGCCTCCTGCAGACAGCTTCCTTTTCCTCAAATGCCATGCCAAGGGGATCACTGGGGGCACATCTGCCATTTCTGTAATGCAGAGATGAATTCCTAGGTTGTTAGAGCTCACTGGACCGATTCCAGGACCTTGGAAGCTATTCTAGTGGGAAGAGCCTGGTTTTAGAGGTTCAGCAAAAGAGCAGGGGGTCCTCAAAGATCCCAGACAGTAGCCCAAGCTGAAGAGCTGTGAATGTGTGACGGGCAAAGGTCTGACGCGTGTCCAAGTCACATCCATGCCAGGCCAGCAATGTCACATACCACAATGGTAGATTGGTCCTGATGCTGGCACTCCCAGAGAAGCACACTGAGTCACAAGATGTGGCCTACAGTCCACCAATTATCATCCTGGCATCAGATGAAATACTATTCACTGGGCTGCTTTGATGATAGCTTTTCAGTGGCTGTCTGATATACAAATCAGTGAACAGCACCTTCTTCCTACAGGGCACTCTTCTTGCATATAGTGTGCCTATTTATATGCATATTGTATTCCTGGTTAGAATGTAAGTGACTTGTAGGCAGAGGTGGTTTTTTAATTATTATTTTTGCTTCTTCTAGATATCTCCTATGCCTAGAACAGTGACTGGCCTGTACTTAGTAAATACTTACTGATTTTTAAAAAGAGTCTATGAAAACTGTTCCTTAATTGCCTAAAAAATCTCTTTTTTTTTAAACTCTTGCCTTCTATTTCAGAATTAATAACGTGTGTTAGTTCCAAGGCAGAAGAGTAGTAAGGGTTAGGCAATGGGTCTGAAGTGACTTGTCCAGCATCAAAAAACCAGGAAATGTCTGAAGCCAGGATCTCCCCCTTCTCTAGGTCCAGCTCTCAATCCATCAGGTCACCTAAATGCTCCCCTGCCCCAACCTCTTCTTGAGGTTAATTAGGAAATTTTTGGTGGTCTATTGGGTTACAAAAGAGAGCATTTTTTCCCAATTTTCAACGTAAGTAATCAAAGTAGTGACGAGGCTTTGTCAACATTTAGTAGCTAAGGACATAGTTTTGCTAACTAAAAATAAATCATTTTTTTTTACTTCCATGACCTTTTGATCCTCCTTTTTCATTTGATCAATACTACTTTTCATGGAACTGTTTTCTTTGTTGGATTTTTTAAATCTCTTTTTCCATTGGGTCAATTGTTTTATTTTTTTTTTTAAACTTTTCTTCATTGAATTTTTGTGCCTCTTTTTCTACTTGACCAATTTTGCTTTTATAAGCTGTTATTTTCTTTTAGCTTTATTTTTATTTCCCCCATTTTCCTTCCACCTCTCTTATATGATTTTTGAATTCTTTTTTGAGCCCTTTCATTGTCTGAGACTAATTCCCATTTTTCTTTGAAGTTTTGCAGGTGGCTGATTTGATTTGATCTCACTGTGGTTCTCTTCTAAGTCTGTGCCTTGTTCTGTCTGCATAGAAATTTTCTATGGTTATGTATTTCTTTTGCAGTTTGCTCATTTTGCCAGCCTTTTTTTTGCCTGTGTGCTGGGAATTCTGAAAATTGTTAATTCATTCTCTTCTGATGGCTTACAGGACTTAGAGCCCTGGGGTTAGGGGCTTCACCAGGCTTGAAAGGGCCAAGAACAATGGACTTCTGGGCCTCTAAGCAGCCTGGTACCAGGGCTTAAGACTTCAAGGGGTGGGTGTAAGGCGCTCAGCTGTTGGTTTAGGCAGGGTCCTGGGGTCTCAAAGTTGTCTTATGCCAAGGTTTGGAACCTGGGCAGCCTCCACTCCTCTGTTCAGTTTTACTTCCAGTTTCTTCTTATCCCATGAAAATAGTTTCTCTATGCTTACCTTTTATGATGTTTTCCTCAGGACAGTCACCTCACTCAGTCTCCCCTTGTTGGTTCTGTGGTTTCAGTCATTTTGATGCTCTATTGTGGTTCCAGTTTTCACTGCTATTAAGCTGTCATCTTGACTCTCAAATTATTTTTTTAAAGGAAAGAAAATCAACACTATGAGAACTGTCAGAGGGAATATATCTTCGAAAGAGAAAAATCTTAATTTTTTCAAAGACACTGCCTTGACTCTAGTCTTTCAATCATGAATCTAGGAATCATTTAGAGAGTTATTAAGATGGGGATAGCCCAGCGGATGAAGATCCCATTATGCTCCTAGAGGCTACCATGAAAAAAAAAACCAACAATATGTAAAAGAACACTGGAAACATTTTCATATACATTTTCTAGAAGATTCACAGCAGCACATTTTGTAGGATTATATACTGGGTCATCTTCTAGAGTTGGAAGAGACAAGAGATTATTTTGTCCAATCCTTACATTTTATAGATCATATCTCTCAAACACAAGGAGGTCAAGAGACTTACGCAAAGTCACACAGATATTAAATGACAGTGGGGCTCCAGAATGAAATCCCATGACTCTAAGTTTATCCTTCCAATAACTGTGCCAAGTATCCATTGCTTGAGGAATAGATCAATAATATGTGGCATATGTGTGTGTGTGTGTGTGTGTGTGTGTGATAGAGAATTACTGTTTTTGAAGATGACTATAAAAAGCTCAGAGAAACATGAAGAAAGGCTGTATGTACTAAAGTAGAATAGGCCTAGAAACTCATTTATGTGGTCACTCTCTCCCTTAAGCAGATTGGGACCAATTCAGACCTTCTTTGAAATACTCTTACACAACCTCCCACAAAACATCCTCAGATTATCTTCCCAACACATTGGAGCCCTACTAGGCATTTTAGCATCTTGTTGCTACTAAAAGAGCATTTATTCTGTCCCTAGGGCATCTCTCTTTCTTATTCCATGACTTAGCCAATCTTCTTTCCTAATCAACCCTTTCTTTCATGATTTATGCTACTTTGGCATGTGAGTACTATGAAAGACACGTGGCAAGCTATGTATATGCGCCAGGGGTCTTTTCATTTAACTTGATCTTTAAGGAGCATAGAATCATGGAATTAAAGCTGGAAGGGACCTCGGAGGCCATCTAGTCTAAACCCAACATTTTATAGGTGAGAAAACAAAACTCAGGTAGGTTGTGACCTTTCCAAAGTCACCGTTTTGGTATTCAATGAATCAGAGCCATGTAACACCAACAAGGGAACTTTGGTATTAAAAAAATGAGTTCTCACAGTGGGACTGTTCAAAGTGTTGTGCGATTCCTCAAATATAACTCACTCCAATCTCTTCCTCTTATTTTGGGTCCAGACCATCTGTAGTATCTGTTCAACATAAATGTAACTCACTGTGATCTGTACACATTAACTAAGTCAGGGCTGCTTAACCACTTCCATGTCACAATGTGGGCAATATAAATTATTGATATGTTGAGTTTTCCTGTGTGGCTGATCTCTTTTGCATAGATTCATAGCTAGAAGACCTTATAGTATTCTGGGGCTTCATAATATCAAGACAACCTCATTTATAAACAATAAAATCTTCACTATCAATGAGGATTCCTCATAGGTGTTTTGCTTTGGTTTTTTTTTTTTTTTGGGGGGGGGGGACATTGCAGAAAGCATCTTCCAGGACATGGGTCTTTGGTAGCTAAGTGGCACAGCAAATAAAAAGTTGTCCTGGAATCAGGAAGACCCGAGCGCAAATGCAACCTCTGACATTGAAGTGGAGTGCTTTATAACATGAGTCCAGACACCCAGAAATTCAATAATTGGAACCATTATTTATTGATTAAAAAAAAGAAAAGAAAAAGAAATTGTGTGGCCAGTGATAAGTGGATAACATTCAGATCACTCAGGGGATATTTACTTTTCACATGTACCTAAACTCATCCTTAGTTAACTATATGTTTACCTTGCATTCCATCCTGACCTTTTTGTTTGTACCTAATGTCCCTTTGTTGTCCATAAGGGAATTTGGATTCTGACCCACCTCTTGCATAAGTTGCTTGGCCTCCTGGAGGGATTAGGTCAGTTTCCTAAATAATGTAGGAATGAATTAATCTACTTCAATTCTACTTTATTCTCTGACCTATTTCATTTATTCAGACTACTTCAACATTTATTAACTATATCACCCTGTGCCAACCACTTAGCTGTTGTCTACCTCAGTTTCCTGATCTTTAAAATGAGGAAAATAAAAACAGCTCTCTCCCCGTGTAAATAGTTGTAAGGATCAAATGAGATAATATATGTTTAGCACTTTGCAAACCTTAAAAAGTACTATGTAAATGCTGATTGTTGTTATTTGCTATTATTATTATTATTATATTTGTTTAGTATATTGTCAGATTTTTAAATTCTGTGTTTATATAAATCATTAAAAATAACTCATTTTAAATCCAACATTGTTAATGAAAAAAAATTTCCATTTGAGAGAGAGCATAGTAATCTAACAACGACATTGGGCTTGAATTCCCATGGCTTAGATGTATAGGAGGCATTGAAGTATCATGGAAAGATTATTGAATTTGGAGTTAAAATACTTAGGGTTGGACCCTGCCTCTATATCACTTACCAACTGTGTAACCTTGGGCAAGTCACTCATTTCTCTAGTCCTCAGTTTCCAAATCTGTAAAATAAGAGAATCAGACAAGTTGATATCTAAAGCCCCTTCCAGCACTAACAGTGTGTCTGGATTTATAGATAATTAAAGTTTTCTCATTCTAGCAAAATTACTGCTCAGTGAATAGTTTTTGTTGTTATTCTTATATTCATTCTTGAGGGGAATACATTTTTTTTTGTTAATTATTGGGATTTAGAGTACTGGCCTTTAATAGCAAGCTTTTACTGTGAATTAAGACCCAACAGTTCTTCTCATTGACTCTCCCAATGGTGCTCATTGAGCTTACCTTTTCCCTCTAAAAGCCCACATTTCTTTATTTTAATGACACTTAATGGAAACATTTCTAAACGTCCATGCCACCAGAGATAGAAAATACCCCAAATGATTAAATCTTCATTTACTAACTCAAGGTCATAATTATGAGAGTTATTAAAGATACAGTGATAGCTGGGAATAGTGGGAAATTATGGTTAACAGGGGTCTAGCATGATGACTCCCTAAATCAAATTACCCCAGGGCATTGAGATTTTTTAATTCCTGCATTTTTAAAATTTATTTATTCCTACTCTTTCAATTCAGTGACTGTCTGCCAAGGGACACGTCTATCTGCTATCAGTGAATCTGTCCTTAGCAGCTTTGCTTCATCTATTTTGCTATTTCTATTCTCTGTGGGTAGGAAAATAAGCTAAACAAGCTTGTTAAAATTGCATTTAAAAAAAAGAGTAAATAGGTTCTAACACAGAGTTTTCAGGGTTAGTTAACTAAAATCTATGAGTTTTGGTTGTTTTTTTTTTTTAAATCATAAACTTTATAACATAGTTTTGACTACTTAGAGATTTTTTTTCTGACTTCACCTTTTTTTTTAATCTTGGACCAGTGAGATGTTACCTTATTACTATGCTCTCCCCGCCCTGCAACCTGGCATCCCCCTGATAATTGTGCAGAGTTGTTGCTTCTTCTAAGAAAAAATAATTCGTCTTCATTTAATTTTTTAAAATATTCCTATATTGTACACTTTTTTCTTCTTAACCTTTATTTCTATATTTTCTGGTCTCTTTTTTAATGAATCTTTGTTATTAGCAAGTTAGTTTATTTTAATCCAGAAGGGGAAAAAGTCCAATATGAAAATACCATATTTGTTTATCTTTTATACTATTGTTTCTGCTCTCCCTTGGAGACCATATTCTTTTATTTCTACCATCTCCTCTAACACTTTGCTATGCATGGTCCCTAGTTGCAATATCTTTAAAAACACATCTTTTGTTCTGAATCTGGTTTTGCTTTTTTTCCTCCTGAGCTTTCCCAAGCTGTTAGGCCTCTTCATTGTCTACTCCAGATAAAGGAAAGCCACCTTCTGTGTGTGTGTGTGTGTGTGTGTGTGTGTGTGTGTGTGTGTGTGTGTATCTGTATAGTTCTCTTCCTGCTCTGTATTCTGAAATTGGTCTCACAATAGCATCTCCACCTGAATTTTGTGTGTCCGTATCCATAGAAATGAATGTTTTAGCTGATTTTTTACAGCAAGGATGTCTCCACTTATTAAAATATGGCAGTGACTTTGTGTGGCAAAAAACTGAAACTAAATTCTATGACCACCAATTGAAATATAGCTGGACCAATTATAATATTTGAATGTAAAGATATAGCATCATAAGAAATGATGAATCTGAATAATCTATAGATATGGGGGAAGACTTGTATGAAATGATACAGAATAAAGAGAGAAGAATCCAAAAAAGTATGTACACAGTTACTAAAATTATGTACATTAAGACAGCATTTACAAAAAAATAGAAATCAGATCAAATACTAAAGCAAATATTGACCACTGATGCCTCAGGTTAAAAAAAAAGACTTCTTTTTTTTGTTAAGAAATGGCAACTGGAAGAGTAGAAAATCCACAATGGCTCAATTAGACGGTTTGGGACTATTTTTTTCTTAAAAGAAGGTATAGGAGGCTATATTTATTGGGAGTTTATTATTAAGTCAAAATAAGATGAATCAATATTTTTTAATGAAAAAGTTATTCCAGAGATCATGGAGTCTATTCTTCAATGTCCATCTATTATGGAGTTCAATTGTACAGTTTACAAAGCAATGTTTAATTTTCATTATCATGGAAAGCCAGGAAGAAGATCCAGAATGTTACTTTCGCCAAACTGACTACCATACTGCTGGCTTTTCTTAGTAACTAGAACTATCTTCTTCCCTATGGCACAATGGCCCTATCCACTAACTTCAGAAGGACCCAGAAAACAATTTGTTGGTTAAACTTGAGCAACCAAGCTGCAGTGTCTCAGAGGACCACAGCTCCTATTTGTACTTTCAAGGTACTGGACTGATGAGGCATTTATCAGTGTTCTACTCTTCTTTTTCCCTGTAAGCTCTATTTCTTTTTTTTTTTTAATCCTTTGCAATAATGCTGTGTATTTTCCAATATATTTTTAAATGAAGAAATGTAACTACCAAATGACTTTGCCATAAATGTATATCAATCATTTAATCAATATTTTCAGCTTTAATTAATTCTGGACATACGTAAGTACATTATAAATTATTTCCTGAGAAGCTAGCCTTTTCTTCTAATCACAATTCAGTCCCCTTCTCCCTTTTGTCCTTCTGGTTATTTTTCCCATCTCTCTTTTCTTCTCTTCTTTCCTTCCTTTATCTTCCTCCCTCTCTTCCATTATTTCTCCCTCTCCCCTCACCCCTTTCATTGCTTTCCTCCTTTACTGTTCTTACTCTTTGAACATACTTTTGCAGGAAATAGATACACCAAACATAAATAGTTTTAACTAAAAACAACATCGAAGGACCAATCATTAACACTGATCATTAATTATCACCTGACAGAAAAAGAGGAGGTGGTTTCAATAAAAACACAACATTTTTGTCTGAAAATTGGCAAGTCTATTTAGAGTCCTCATAAAATTTTATTCTTCTCAACCCTGGGATCTATACAATGGAAAGAAAAAAGATCTTTTTAAACTAAAGCATCATAAATGGCATAACTCTGGTGTTCCTATTTGGAATCCAGCCCTTGTTTTCAGGGATTTACTGTTTTGAAAAATGTTGGATAAATTTATAGCAGAAGAGAAAATACTTCTGCCAACTACGTAAGTGCTTTGGACATAATTTGTATTCCTGCTGTTACATGCAGAGACTTGTGCCAGAGAAAAGAAGTAAAAGAAATTTGGTTTGGAAAGAAACCAGCAGTCTGGAAAGGTAGTTTTTAATCTATAAATATCTTTCTTAAGGAGAGTTGAACATGAACTAAATTTCATCTTTTAGGCAATAAAATGCATAAGATAATCAGAATGTCCCATTCATTAAAGAGGGCTTGTAGAGGATATAATTTTGTCACAAATTTTGCACTGAGTTTGGCATCTGAGAGCTCTGCTACTCTCAAAAAAAGTAATTCATAAAAGTATAAAACTACTGTAGGTTTTATATCATAAAATACAGGCTGTAGATTTAGCAAGAAGAAACTTTAAATACAGAGAACCTCTTTATACACTTCAGAACTCTCTCACAGATGACAGCTAGGGATTGGCAGGATTCACTCAATTATGAATATAATGTAGCTGGGCAAGTGTCTGAATCTCCAGAAAATGTTACTAGTCCTATCTGAGTAAATAAAGGTTGCTTATGCAGAATGCAGTGCTTGGGATCCTAGGACAGTGAATAAGCCTGCCAAAGTGGGCAGTTTCCAAAGTGGCTCCCTACGTGTGTTGGCCATGAAGAGTTACCAACAGGAATGACAGAAGAATGAGAGTTTTGTTTCCTAAAAATATGAGGGGCAATTTTAAAGTGAGCCAAAGGGAATATGTGATATTTATAGCCATTTTTAGACATAGCTGACATGGGTACTATTTTGCTTAGCTATAATATTTGTATTTATTATAATGGCATCATTTTCCCTTTTTCATGGGGATTTTGGTATGAAGAAGAGGTAAAAAGGGGCAATTTTGTTTTTAAAGAAAAGAGAGAAATATGAGGTCAATGAGGTATCTTTCAATTCATGGTACCCAGTGCCACCAATTCTAATGAGTTGGTTACATGAATGATTCTCTGTCTCAGCCCCTTCCCATTTTCTTCCCCACATTGCTTCCCTCTCATGCCCTATCCTCATGCCATCTGTCTCTGTACCCATTGCTGTGCTGTTAGGTCCTG
Source organism: Gracilinanus agilis (assembly GCF_016433145.1). NCBI lineage: Eukaryota > Metazoa > Chordata > Mammalia > Didelphimorphia > Didelphidae > Gracilinanus > Gracilinanus agilis. The sequence continues at coordinate 123,119,370 of NC_058135.1, forward strand.
TACCCTCTGTGCCTTCTTAAAGTATGATTGCCACCCATTTCTCCATTGCCATTGTGGTTTTTCCCAACAAATACTCAAAAAACGGGGTGTGCCTGCCCCATTTTATAATTTCATGAGTTAATTTACAATTTGACTACCATGCAATGCTATCTATGCTATACTAAAAATATAACAACTCACACAGTGCCATGCCAGCTATGTGGCACAAGGAATAGAACACTTGAACTTGGGTCATGAAGACCTGAGTTCAAATCTTACTTCAGACATTTATTGTGTAACCCTGGAAAGTCACTTAATTTTACTTTTCTCATTCCTAAAATGAGGATAATGATAGCATTTAGCCTCTTAGTTGTGAAAAAAATGAGATGATATTCATAAAGTTCTTGACATAAAGCGCTAATGCTAAACATCATTCTTATTATTACTAATAGTAGAAATAATCATAATAATGATAATAGCTAACCTTTATAAAGCACTAATTGTGTACTAGGTACTGTGGAAAGTGCTTCACAATTATTATCTCATTTGGTTCTCACAACAACCATGGAAGGTGGATACTCTGGGGCAAACAGAGATTAAGTGATTTGACCAGGGTCTCACAACTAATAAGTGTCTGAGGCTTGGTTTGAACTCAACTCTTCCTTAGTCCTGGCCAGATGCTCTACCCATCACCTACTGCTATTGGTGCTATTGTTTTTCATAGACCCATTTTACATCTATTAGTGCAATTCAGTTCTGTTGTAGGGAATATTTTGGAGACATTAAAGTAGAAAATGAGAACTTGAGAATATTATTTCCTGTTCCTTGACTTGTAACTTCTGTGTTCAAAGGATACGTTTTATCTTAAGTCTGTCTCTACCTTTCTTTGCATTCCTTTGGGACTAATGTAGATAATCTCTTAGTAAAAGGCAATCCATGCAAGGTTATCATTAATCCTGAGTTACTTCCATTTAAACCAAAGTGGATACTCTCATAAGCCTGTTTTCTAAATCAACTGATAGAATCTTTATATTACATTATAAATACTTGCTGATTAAATAATTGATTTAAAATAAAAGCTTGTTGGAGACTTCATTTTCTTTATCCTAAAATCTTTAGAGACACACATACAAAAGCATTTTGATAGGGCTGCATTTTCATGGACAAATTGCTTTAATTTTTGCAAGGATTGGTTTTTGCTGGTGGTTGCGAAAAGCAACTATTGACAAAGAATCTCATCAACTAAAAAATGATTATATTGTCCTGATACCCCAGAAGCAATATTTCTCCCTCCCCATTGAAAGAGCAGATTCACTCCCGGTGGTACCTTCTTCTTAATAATATCCATTTGTGGGATCCTGAAAATATCTAGAATGGACTGCATTGTTGCATGGTTTACTATAATCACAGAACATTGTGCTTATTTAAATAGCTGTATTCTCTCCTACTATACTCCACTAACATGTTCAACAGTTTGGATATGGTCAAAATTCCTTGAATGGCCATTGACAGAATCTTAGCTACAATGATATCTTAGATAAATAGTGACATACCTGTAGGAGCAACATCTGGATTGGGCCTGGAAGTTTGGGTGAATCTATCTAATTAGATGAGTCCTATCTGGTGTAGGACTTTGGGCAAGTCAGTGATTCACATTGATCTTTTGGAAAGTTGATCTGCATCAGTGGAGAGCACTCCTTTATCAATGAAGTCTCAGGTCCTGGATGCGTTTATTTGTAAATAAGGCTGATGTGTTCCTTGAACAGACATTGGTTAAGTGCCTCCTATTGGAGATTAAAGATGAGACGTGCTCACTGCCATTAATGGAATTCAGTCTCTTTGGGCATGAGACATTTACAATAATTACTGTGGTCTGAAGTAGAATGTGAAAATCAATAAAGTACAAGGACAGTTTTATGGAAATTCAAAGAAGAAGGAAATTATTTCCGGTTATATGGAGAAGTGAAAATCAAGAGGGGCATGAGGGACAGCACTGGCACTGAGGCAGATCTCAAAGTACTGGGATGATAGTTCATAGCTTCACCATTGATATATGATTCTGCCTGTCTTTCTACTTAGAATTATTTTCAAATGAAACCTACTCATTACTTTTTTGTTTTAACCTTGCTTAACTTGAAAATAGTGTAATAGTTTCAGAACAAAAATTTACCAATATCTGTTAGACAGCCATGTGAAGTACTTTATAGAAGTCAATGCATGATAGTCATACTATCCAGAAAGGAGATATTTATGCCTACAAACCTAATGAAATCTGTTGGAGCAGAAAACTTTTGTTACAAGGTTTTTATTGCCCAACAAGCAACAGAGAGAGAGAGAGAGACAGACAGACAGACAGACAAAGAGAGAGAGAGACAGAGACAGAGACAGAGACAGAGAGACGGAGAGAGAATATTATCAGAATTAAGAAATAAAATGTCTAAAAATAAAAAAAAAATAATTCTTAAACCTGTGAGTCATTCTAACTTTCCTATTTCCTTTGTTGGCACCACTATTTTTTCCAATTACTCAGGTTCAAAACCTCAGTGTAGTCTGATTTTTCCTTATCTTTCTTCCTTATCTAGTCAGTTGTCAATTCTAATTGATTTTAACCCCCGACCATTTTTCATTCTTTTTTCTACCTTTTTATTGTTACCATTCCAATTGGTGCCTTTCCCCCCACCTCTACTCAAGCCAAGCTAAACTGTCCATAGTCTCCTTTTTTTTCCTTCCTCCTTTTGTTTCCTTCTTTTTCCGTTTTTTCCCCATATCTTATCATATGTGCATGGAATGGATTCCTTTCAGCCTAGGTTTTCTACCTATTGAAATTCTTATCCTCCTTCATGCCCAGTCCAGTTGCAATTTCTTCTTTGAAGCCTCCTTTGATTGTGACTTCTAGAAATGAATGCTCCTTCCTTGAATGTCTTCTCAATTTGTTTCACCCTCTTATCTTTCTGCTTAATCATATTCTAACTTGGAGATTTCAGAACTTTGGTTGGGGACTTCATGGATACAGATATTCTCTGATGATACAGGTCAAACCATATCTATTTTCTTAAGAGTAATTTTTTCCCATACCCTCCCATATATTCTTTATAGAAATATTCATGCATTAGACTGAAAGCTTTTCTCTAATAAATTGAAATGTCTAGTGTCATATAGCTGCAAAGAATGAAAGGCAGGAGTTGAACCTATGCCTTCTTAACTCCAAGCCCAATGCTCTAGCCACTTTGTCTCTCTGACAGGCATTGTATTAGGTACTGAGCATAAAAGGACAAAATCACAATGGTTCTTACCTTAAAGTTTACATTCTAATGCTAGAAAGAAGATCCAAATAATTAACTATATGTATATATTTACATGGACACGGGTAATAAAAACAAACACACACACAAATATGGGTATGTCTATAGATCACTGTATATATATATATATATATATATATATATATATACATATATATATATATCACCATAATTTCATCACAAGTATCTCTAATTCCACTATTTACTTCTTTCATCTACTAGTTCTAGTCCTAGGTTTTGAATGTGAGTAATTGAAAAAAATAGTGGTGCCATCAAAGGAAACAGGAAAGTTGGAATGAGTCACAGGTAGTTCTGTGATAACTGATAAGTCACAATCTTTTGGAGCCTCAGTCTCCTCATCTGTAATACACACAGACACTTATTTACATAAAACAAAATAATTATTAGCAGAGATAGAGGAGAATTAAGCAACTGGACTAATCAGGAAAAGTCTCCTCTGAGGTGATAATTGAATTGAGCCTTGAGGGATCTCAAGGGTTTCCGAGAGACAGAAGTGAGGAGGAAAGAGAGCATCACAGCGATAGGAAATGACCAAGCAAAGACACCAAAATGGGGAGTGGAAGGTTGTGAACATGAAAGAACAAGTAGACTAATTCTTTAGTTAAGGGGATGATGGGATCATTGATGCTGTGGGGATGTCAGTTTGTGGGAAATGGAACAAAGAGGGGAGAGGCTAGATGCCAGGAAAAGACAACTTAGGAGAAACTCTTTTAGGTGAAAAACGATGAAGAGCTAAATGAGGGTGCTGGTCATGTGAGTGGACATAGAAGGGGTTAGCAATGAGAAATGTTTAAGAGGAAGAATTGTCAAGACAGATGGGTTTAGGCAGCTAAACGAGAGTGAAAAGTTGAGAGTGACTCAGATTAGAATTCAAGGTGAATGGAAATTGGTGGTATCCTTGACAGAAATAGGGAAGAGGATTAATTTTAGTGGGAAAGAGAATGAGTTTTGGTTTTTGCATAATAATAATAATAACCACCATAAGGCAATAGTAATACCTAGTATTTATATAGTGCTTTAATGTTTGCAAAGTGCTTAGAAATGTGATATTGTTTTATCCTCACAGCAACCCAAGGAGGTAGGTGGTATTATTATTTCCACTTTATAAATGAGGAAACTGAGGTTCAGAAGATTCTGACTGACCTATTTTCATACAACTAGTAAATGCCTTACCTTGGATATTAACCCAGTACCTTTAGTTCCTAAACCAAAACTAATAGATGAAAAGAAGGATATTGGAAATGGAGACACTTGTCATGAAAATATTGTGATACCTCTCATCTCAAAGTAATTAGTGCTTGAATGTGAAAGGAGGGAATAATCTTGAAATTTGAAAGCTATTTCAGAGGCCGAATAAACAAAATTGAGTTATCACTGGGATATGAGATTTGGGGTGATGGACAGGATGAAATAAACGAGACATCTCTAAGCTATTGATTCAACATGACACATAACATGGTGGTGCCATTAACAGAAATGAGGAATTTATGGGCAGCTAGGTAGCACAGGAGATTTGGAAAGCCAGGCCTGGAGTCTAGCAGACCTGAGTTCAAATCTGGCCACAGACACCCTGCCTGTGTGACCCTGGGCAAATCATTTAACCTTAATTGCCTGCCCCTTGCCACTCTTCTCTCTTAGAAATGATAGAAAGTAAATGTTTTTTTTTTTTAAAAGAAAGAAACAAGAAATTTAGAAAAAGGAGTGGTTTGAGAAGAAGATGAGTACAGGTTTGGAGTGTACTAAATTCCTGCACTGATACTTTTTCAAAGTAAAGTTTTTGTTACTGCATTTTGGTTCAGTTAGAAGTAAAGTGGCCAGCAAGGCAAGAGATTGCATAATGTTAATCTCCTGATCCAAACAGGCAATATCAATAACATGAGCCTCACAGACAAGATCGAATACTAACAGTGTGCCAGCAGAGTCTGTTTTGTGAAACCATCAATTCCATATTCCTTTGGTCCTTTGAGATTTATTTATTGAAATGACCTATTTTAAACTCAGCTCCCTGCATAATGAACAAAGCAGAAGCCTTTCTGCTTGTCAGTCTCCTATGTAGAGCAATAAAGAGGCTTACTAGCCTTAAAGCAAACAAACCAGAAAAGACAAGATAATAATTCTAAGACATTCCAGAAAAAAGACCAATTCTGATGATAAGAGAAGATGGTAATGAGAGTACCTACAGAAGGTAGATGTGTGACTCAGGAGCCCTCGCATTGGGGAGTGGTAACTTTGGGATGCTGGCCCAGTCGATATTAAGATCATTGGCTCATCAAATGCTAGCTATTCAACTCCTTCCTTTTACAAACAAGGAAACTGAGACTCAGGTTGGTTAAACAACCTGCCCAAGGCCACAGAGGAGGGATTGTGTTGTCATGGGCAAATCATTTGCCCTCTTTGCCTCATTTCTCTCATCTGTAAAATGAGAGCAGTTGGACTTGAAGTTGCTTCAACATTCTTTCTTGCTCCAAAATCTTTGATTCTATGAACCCAAACCTACTGACCCCAAGTCCAATGTTTTATGACAACATACTTGTTACCATGGTAAACAAGTAGCCTCCATATAGGAGATAATTAAGAGTATAGACTATATGATTATCAGTTTGGCCTAGTTTCCAGGTGATTTTTCACATCTAAATTTGGTGGCAAAGAAATTTTAGGGGAAGTTCAAAAGGGAAAATAAATTTGAACTGAGAAATAGGACTAATTAGAAAAAGTCAGATTTATGCTCGGATTAAACCAAATACTTATTAGTAAAGAATTTTCAAGGTACAAACTGTTTTTTTTTTTAAGGAGGAAATATTTGTTGTCATTTTTTCTTTAGAGAGTAGAGCAAATATTTCTACCATGTAAGACTTGGGTAAGACTCGGGAAATACTTTCCAAATAGAATTGCTAGTAGTCAAATAATGCATTATCAAGAATAATTTAGGAACTTCCTTCACTTTTTGACAAAGAAGAGATAACCATGTAATTGGTGAGCCTTGCAATTCCATTGGACAAAAAGATGAGATCTGTAATCTCTTGGGATCCTTTTAATTTTCTACTTACATAATTCTATCCATTTTTCCACCTACTAAATGGAGTTTGATAAAAACTGTTATATCTCTGAATCCCATATTGGAATTCTTAAGAGAACACTACCTCATTAGGATGGGAGGCTATACATCCCCGTGCTGGTCCTTTTCCTGAAAGTCAGGGTAGCCAAGGAAGTGAGTTTTCTATTACCAAAACAGTTGTCATTGCTGCTAAAGTGACGCCCAACAATTCTGCAGAGCAGCACCAACTGAGTTTTAACATATACACAACACCCCTAATCCTTTTTATGCCAAGGCGGGTTAGCCCTTTAACTGTTGGCAATGAAAACAGGGCTTTCTTTCTTAGCTGCCATGTGTTTCCAAGAGGAACTTGTGATTGAAATAAATGCTAGCTATAGATATGTTTGTAAATGGTGCTTTGTGCTGTCTTTCCTGTTGGAAAGATTGGTCATCAATGGCTGGCTGGTTGGTTTCTTACTCTCTCCCTTGTCCTGGTACCTTGATTTTCAGTGGGGCATCTTTAAATATTTCCTCTCTGAGAACACTTTTCCTGTGTTTCTACTTATCTGATGTATTTTTCCCATCAATGGCATTTTAGATTAGAGCCAAAAGGGTACTGTTTAGTGTGCAAATAGGCCAGTAAAAAACAAAATAATCTTGTCTTGATTCAACAGTGTAGAACTGTCAGGCTACGAAGTTATAGTGAGGCAGTGAAGTTCAGCATCCCAATGTTAGGTACATTCCTGGACCATTTGTAGCTAAGTTCCTTTCTCTGACATAAATTAATTCTCACTGGATGGAAATCCACTACTTATCTCAGAAAGAATATCTCAGAAATGCCGATTTATTTAGAGTAAGACTCTAGGATTAAGCATGAGCAGTGTGGTCAAACACATAATGGAGGACTCACTTGATTTATTCCCCAGATGGAGAAAGATTTTCAGTCCTCTTTCTTCTAAAGGCATTATCCTCCTTGTTCTTGCCAGTGTAAAACACACCAAGCATACTTCGAGGAGAAGTTATTCTTATATTCCTCCATCTCCCCTCTTTGATTTAGGGACATTTGTTTTTGCATCAATTTTATTTATTTTTTCAATTCAAAGATATTTTATTTCCCCAGTTAAATGTAATAATAATTTTCAACACACGTTTTCCAAAATTATAAGACCCAAACCATCTCCCTCCCCCTACTCAGAGATGGTAAGCAATTTGATCTGGACCATACATATATCATCATGCAAAGCACGCTTCCATATTGGTCATCATCAAATAACTTGAATGCCAATTACTTGAAGTTGAAATTGTATAGATTATAATTTAACAAAATTCTTTCCTTTTAGCATGCGAACCACATCTGGTTATAATCAGAATGTTTCATCCTCATTTTAAAAACATTTTCTGATTCATCATTTTAACTGGTAGCATCGTACATCAAGCCTTGTACCATAGAACAGCTATGATTCTGTTGAAGTCCTTGAAGTAATGACTTATTTCAACAAAAATTAATTTGAAGATTGTGCCTTCACTTAACAAATGAAAGCAAGTGGTTAAAGGGTTAGGTTTAGGGTATTTTTAGCCTCTAGAAGATGCAGCATATGGAGCCTTGGGCTTTCAAATCTTGACTTTTTGCAAGCTCTGTAATTTCGGGTAATTTCTCTCTTTATCTCAGTTTCTTCATCTTTAAAATGGACATAATAATAACACCTATTCTTCAGAGTTTATGGGAGGATTGGATGAGTTTACGGAATGTGAAGCATGATATAAACACTGTCTCTTATTATTGCTGTCATAATAATTCCTGTTTTTATTACTATTATTTCAAGGTAGAACTAATCAACACTGAGGTATTGCAGAGAAACTGTGGTAGATTCTAGAATCTTCAGAGCAGGGGCTCTGAGAGCCATTGATAGATTCCAAATCACACCAACTTGTGTGTGTTTATTTTCACTAACCTCCATCTCCTTTGTAATCTTACGTATTTTATTCTACACATTTAAAAATATTATTCTGAGAAAGAGGCTATGTGTTTCACTAGACTGCCCAAGGGGTCAAGAACATAGAAAAAGTTAAGAACTCTGATTTAGGGAGAGAATTACAACCTCCCTCATGTGTGTTAATTGGGGGAAAGGCTGGTGTGATTCAATGAAAAGTCTGAATGGAACAGTTTTAAAGAAAATGCCTTGTTATTACTTTAAACCCTACAATGCAAACTAATGGCTAACAAAGTGTTGCCAAGTAGAGAACTTGCCAGACTTGTATTAATGAATAGATAAGGATCATTTGTAAGCCACAGCCAGCCATTTGCACATAATTAATTTGCTATTAAGTGCTTGAAAATAGTTTTTCTTAGGCTAACTATCCAATCAATCAACAAGTAAGCACTGAGTGGCTATTATATGTCCAGCTGTGGGGGATCAAATCCAATCCATTCCAATCCAATAAACATTTGTTAAGCTCCTACTATGTTCTGCAAGGGGCAGTTAAATGGTTTGGTGGATAGAGTACCAGACTTAGAAAGAGGGAGACTAATCCTCTTAAATTCAAATCTTACCTCAGACACTAGTTATGTGACTCCAGGCAAGTCACTCAACCCTGCTTGCCTCAGTTTCCTCTCTTGTAAAATAAGCCAGGAAGGAAATGGCAAACAACTCCAGTATCTCTGCCAAATGAAGTCATGAACAGTTGGAAGTGTCTTCAAAACAACTGAAATGTTCAAGACACTGTGCAAAGTCCTAATGATTCAAAGACAAAAGAAAAATCAGTTGTGACATCAAGGATCTTACTCTCTTGTGTGGGAAATGGAATGTATGCCAAAGGAAATATATAAAGAAAGGCTTTATACTTTGATCATTACTCTTAAAGAAGTTATCATCTGATAATCTTGGCACTAAGAATAAAGTGCATAAAATCATTTGATAAAAACATGGAATGCTATCATTTTTTCCAAAGCAGAAGAGAGGTAAGGGCTAGGCAATCAAGGTTATGCTGTCTTTAAAAATAGATTATGTGAAACTGAACAGAATAGAATTTTAAAGAAGGGGGATGATTAGGCATGAGGTAGAGTAATCAGACAAGGCTTCAAGATGGAAGTAGACTTGAACTGGGTTTTGAAAGATTAGTAGAATTCAGAGAGATAAGATTTAGGAAGAATTCTAATTGAAGTGACAAGACAAAAAGGTAGGAATAAGTGTGACAACTAGTACAATCCTGACTAATAGAATATGTCTACCTAACTGATGGATGATTTATATTTTAGAGCACTTAGAGATGTGGAAAGGGAGATGGGACTAGAACAGATTATGGAGGACCTTGAAAAACAGATGGTGGACTCTAACTTCATTTAGTTAGCAATAAGAGAGTCATTGCTTTGGGGAAGAATGATATTGCTCAATTTTTGTATATATATATATTTGGTACTACTCAGTTTTAATTGTTGCAAGAATAGAGGTAGGTATAAATTAAGGTAATGGTGCGATTTGTGATTGAGAGTGGTATGTGAAAGTGGTAGGTCTTACATTGGTGAAGGTGGGACATTGAGACCAGAGAAGAAAACAGAAGAATAGACCTGACTGAAGCAAGGATTTGGGAAGCCCTTTAAAATTCTAGCCCTGAATCTTTCTGTACAAACCAGAGCTCATTAGAACTCTCTTTGAAAATGGAAAATAAAAGACTGAGTAGACTGAACTTCACAGAATAAAAAGAGAGAGGGAGAGGGAGAGGGAGAGGGAGAGGGAGATCTGACATAAGATAAACAGATTTTTTACAGCAATTTCTACTGGGAAAAGGATTAAAAATACAAATCCATTAAAATGACTTTTACAAACTGAATCTATAATTTAAGAAAGTTATACTTAGCTGGGAGGGAGAGAAAATAAATTTGTATTAATTAATCTTTTAAAATTGAGAGGTGAGAGAGGTGCAACTATAGAAGTGTGATATTTAGCAATATCACATGTCCCTAAGGTCATTGTATTGTTCATTTTAGTCTATTTTAAGAAATCACTTACAAAGAGGGAATAAACTAGAAATATTAGTAATATAAAAATAAAAGACAATAATCAAACTTGAAAAAAAAAGCTTCAGACACTCTTGGCCACATAACCCTAGGCAAGTCATTTAACCCTTACTGCCTAGCCCTTATCTCTCTTCTACTTTGGAACTGATACTTAGTATTGTTTCTAAAAGAGAAGGAAAGGGTTTAAAAAAATTATACTGCTGGCCTCAGGCACTTCCTAGTTGTGTGACTATGGGCAAATCACTTAATCCCAATTTTCTATCCTTTACCACTCTTCTGTCTTTGAATGGATAATTAGTTATTGATTATAAGACATATATATATATATATGCACATATATATATATATAACATATAACATATGCTGAAGGACATTTTTTACATAGAGGGGAGAGTTAGGAGATAAAGGAGGACTAGACATTTTGTGGTTTAGTTATGTAGTTATGTAGTCATGTCTGACTCTGTGACCTCATTTGCGGTTTTCTTGGCAAAGGTCTGAAGTGGTTAGCAAGAAAAAAAAGGGAAAGAAAAGGAATAAAAGATGACTATTGTAGCTTTTTTTTCACAGCAGAGAAGGAGTTTAGGAGTCATAGACAAGCAGATCGACTTTGAAACTAACATATGAAATTTATATATTTTTAAATGGAGACCCCAATACCTCTAGTACTTGTTACACAGAGTTGAGATGAGACTCAAATGAGATAATTAATATAAAGCTCTTTGAAACTTTTAAAGACCTATATAAATATCAGTGCTTATTCTTTTGCCATAAAAATTCCCTGAGCAATTGCTGTTAGGACAGGACCCTGTTTTTGAAGCACACATGCAAGAACCCCAAGCAATCTCTTTCAAGCTCCATGCAGAGATTTGAATTGGCAGCACACCAACACAGCAGAGCATTCTTCTTTTTTCATTTAACTTTTTTCAATTAATAAAAAAATATATTTTCTCCCCCACCTCTACTTAAAAAAGAAAAGAAAAAGAAAACTGATATCATTATGCACAGTCAAACAAAACAAATTACCATACGGGCTATGTTTAATAAATAAATAAAAATGAACAAAATTATTATTTAAAATAATAAATTTGAATATGTATATACATGTTACATGCACATAGAATATGCAAAATGGATTGAGCACTGGGGCTGGAGCCAGGAAAATCTGAGTTTAAATCTAGCCTTAGTATGTGACCTTGGGAAAATCATTTATCTCCTCTTTGCCTCGATTTCTTCTTCTATAAAATGTAATAATAGTAACTGCCTTGTGAGGACCAGATAAGATAATAATTACAAAGCATTTGGAATAGACTCTGGCACATAATAAACACTATATAAATGTTGGCTGTTAAGAGTATGCTAAGAGTAGTAGTAGTTTTACACACACACACACACACACACACACACACACGCACGCACACACACACACACACACATATATATTTATGCTTCTTTGATAGTGTTCTGGAATCATGCATGGTTGTCGAGTTGTTTAGAGTTGTCTTTTGCTCTTTTGTTTTTTAATGCTTTTATTGTGTACATTGTCCTCTAGATTCAGCTTACTTCCACACAAGCCTTTTCAGGCTTTTTTGAAACAGTCTCCATCATCATTTCTTTAGTCACAATAGTATTATTGCATTTGTATATCCTAATTTGTTCAACCGCTCCCCTGTTGATGGGCACTTACCTCCTTAGTTTCCAGTTCTTGACCCTTTGAAAAGTGTTACCATCTATATATTTGTGCACTTATGGGGCCCCTTTCCTTTCTTTGGTTTCTTTTATTTTCTTATGACTTAGTAGTGCTAATACGAGGCCAAAGGTTAGGTCCTATTTGGTCATTTTCCAAACCTGGTTAAAAATTGCTTTCTAGAATGGCTGGACTAATTCTCAGCTCTACCAAAGGAAAGTGAAGGGAATGCAATAAGCACTTATAAAATTATTATTATTAACTTACTAAGTTCTAGGAGCTGTGCTAAACTATGAAGAAATTGATATTAATTTAGTATCATTTGATTATTAATGTTAATATATAATGTACCTATTCTATCAAAACCGCCATCTTTTATCCTAGCTCGAAAAAAGTAAAATCGAGATCTCTTTCAGTCCAAACTGGCTGAGGAATGTAATTACTCCCAGCATCTGTCTATGCAGGTATCCTTGTTTTTGTGCATTCCATAAACAGAAAACAACTTTAGCTAAGGCCAGGCTAGCCACTCTTCTATCTCTGCTTTCTAATCAAGACTTGGGGGTGACCTGATCTATCTAAGGGAGATCAAGTCAGTTAAGACCTGATTGAGATGGCCTCTGGTTTTCTGGCCAAGAAATCCTGGAGGCAACTATCTCTCATAGAATACCTGGTATTTTTTGAAGGTCAGAAAGGCATGTGAGCAGCCACACCAGACGGCCAACTTACTCATCAATCAGGCTTTCTTTTTATTTGTCTGGGGAGGTTCCACTGATGTACTGTCAAGTCAGTCAGAAGGAGGACATCTGGATTTTAAAGGGACCTGTGACACGCGCGCGCACACACACACACACACACACACACACACGACAGCGTTAGATATGGATAGAGACCAATTACCTGAATTTATTAGTTATTGCTATCCTAACTAATAAATTGATTATGCACATCCAGAATTTTGTCCTAGAATTTCATTTGGCACAAGCAAAAACTAATGGTGTATGAATTTGCCTAGAACACATAAGTGGTGTAAGAGGCATCAGAGTTCAATGAACATAGGATTTAGAATTAGACGATCTGGGGTATACTTGCTATCTGTCAGTAAACATTAAATGTCTACTATGTACTAGGCACTGTGCTAAATCCTAGGAATACGAAATGTGGTAAAAGACAGTCCCTGCTCTCAAGAAGCTCAAAATCTAGTAGTCATTAAGAGGACTTCAATTTCTGGCCTCTGCCAGTACCTGTGTAACCCTGAGCAAGTTACATGACATTTCTGATTTTATGAATAAAGCTTTATAGTCTTGCATTTGAGCAATCTATTATTTCTTTGTTATGGATTGTACCTTCCCTGGTGCACATCAGAGTCCCTCCATATATTAATTTACATGGTTTTATCAGTGTTTGAGGCCAAAAAAATCACTTGGTAACATCACTTTTGGAATTCGTCATTACCTCTACAAAAGGATGCATCAAAGACTCAAGTTTAGGATTTCATTAGCTTAAAATGAATGCTGATCCTGGGCCTCATTGTTTTGGACACCATTTTCTTTGCATAAATAGAGAGGCAGGATTTCATCAACTGCTGCCTGATTGGCACCTTGAATGATGCCTATCTGATCCCTCACCCACCTGGTAGATAGCACAAGAATGCTAATATCCAAATTGGAATCTGCATTATCACCAAAGGACCACAGATGTAGTCATTATTCATTCTTGGACTCAGAACACTATTTAATGATGAAAGATGCTCTAAAGTGTCTTGGATTTATGAGCGAGTCAAAAATGTATTGAATATGCATTCTGCCCCAGTTCATACCACCTCCATCATTATTTCAGGCGTCAGCAAATGATGATGAAAACAATTACCAGTATCCCCCTACTCTTCCAGTCTTAGAATATATGGTCTTCAAGATAATTTCCATTAGTGTAACTCTTGGAGTCCCTTTAAAAGATGCATGGAACTCTTCCTTCTAGTACCTTTTATTGCTGATTTTGTCTCCTAGAGATTTGTATCTGTATCCTTGTTCAGATGACTTAACATGATATATTTTCCTCCTGATCCCAAGAATAAGATCAGTAATGTCTCAGCAGGACCACAAATAAGACCCAAAGTGCAGAGATTTTCTTTTCAAGCTGTTTGGGGATCTAAGCCAGATGCATCAACCATTATCAAAATTGATGAGCTTAAATCTTTGACATCATTCTAATAGATGTATCCAACCCTCAGGGTGAGGATGCCTTTGGCATCATTGAAACATATTATGAACAACATCACTCAAAACAGCCACATAATAGGGCTGTTATTGTTGGTTCATTAGCATCCAGAGACAGTTTTACAAGGGATTATTCCCTTCTATTCTTCCAGAGGGTTTTCCTTTCTTCTCCTTCTAGCTGACATTGTATTTTTATCTCTGAAGATTGCTACTGGCCTAAAGCAATCGGATGCCAAATACAACTTATTCTTTATATCTATGAACTGTAAAAACAATCATACCTCTAGGAGTACCCCAACCTGCTGCAAGAGGTTTTCAGTGAATATTGAAATCATAGTAAAACTAAAACCAAACCTGGTGTCAATTACATTGCAATCAGCTTACCAAACTTCCCATGGAAAACATTTCTTTCACTGGCAAAATCACTCTCCATATCCCTATTCTGGCCATGAAATAAATGCAGATGCAAGGTTTAAACAGAACAAAGTGAAGAGTTGGCAATTATCCATTTAATTAGGGTAGTGGAGACAGCCAATTTAAATAATGCAGCAACTCCCCCCCACCCCCACTTAGGATGTTTAACTGGGTTATTTAGGCAAATTCTACATGGCTAGCTTGCCTTGTTTAGTAACCAGAGCTAGGTAGACATAGCATAAGTACGAAAAATGTTCTCTGGAAACACTAAGAGTATATTAAAATTCTGGAAATATTGCAATTACAAATTAACTTAAATTTTTGGATATTTAGATGAATATTCTATCATGAAGTGGAAAGTTGGGCATCATGACCTTCAAGGTCAGTCTGTGATTCTAGGATGGTGATACTGATAATGATTGTGACAACTTCTCTTTTAGTGTTTTATTTTCACAAAGCATTTTACATTGAAATATTCTCATCAAAGTGTGATGGTTGTCTCTGAAAAATTCATCAAAGAAGGCAGACTTACTCTAACTTTTTACCTAATTACTCATATTGGTTGCCTACCCTCCTGACTAGCTGCCCTTTGTATCTAGAAGAATATTCCAACTCCCTTTATCAAGATGAAGATAATTCATGTAGTGTTACCTTCTTCCCAGAAGCCTTTTCCAGATAACTGAAAGTGAAGGAGTGATTAAAAGAAAGAAAAGATCTTTTGTGAGTGGGTGGGTCTTCTAGAGAGGACAGTATGGAAAGATATGCATGAGAATGCCACAGAAATTATGTGTGCCCACAGAGATTGTCCACATCGATAAGATTACAGTAAAATGCAATGCTTTCCATACATTCTAGTCTCATAAGCCCAATCTACAACTCTTCTCAAGCATACAATTCACTTGTGCCATTTAAAAAATGTGGCAAAAATACTTTATTAGTTAATTTGCTTATTTAATCTATGTATTTCTTTTTAGTGTTTGTGTATCAGTCCCTGTTCCTTCACACCCTTCCATATGCCACCTTTGCCCAAGAACAAAATTAAATCTTGTAATGTGAATAACATTTAAGAATGTAAAGAACTGTATTGTGTAAATACAAGGATCATAGATTTAGACCTGGAAGGGTTCCCAGGAGTCATCTTGTCTTGTCCATTAGTCTCACTTTACAGATGAGAAGACTGAGACTCAGAGAGGGAAATTGTCCAATACTGTATGTCACCAGTGGCAAGTCACTTAACCATTCAGTGCCCTAGGAAACTCTCTAAGATTAGAAATCATTGAAGGTTACATTGCTGCTAAGTGGCATAAACAGGATTTGAACTTAGTTAGGTAGTGTTATGGGAGAAATGGCTCTTCTCTGAATGGTGGATAACTGCTTGCCAAATACTTCTACCACACTGCAGAAATTATAGAGGCAAAAACCAGGTTTTATTATGCTTTAGCACAGATTCGGAAGGTAGTAAAATAATCCTGAAAAAAGATTAGGATTCTGACTTTTTTTTTTGACAAAATTATCTCAGAGAGAAAGAGAAATCATTTTTGACAAACAACAATCTAGGAAATCCTTTTAAGACATGAAAGTTGAACAAACTTAAACAGAAGCATAATCCCATACATCCCCTAAAGGAAACACACATTTAAACAAACTGGAGGTAAACTAAGTCAGTCGCACATTCAAACACATTTAGAAAGTTCACCATGGACTGATCAATTAGGGAAGATTTACACACTTCAAAGATAAGTACAGAGTGAGAGCCAATAGTATGCCTTCACAAATGCTTAAATTACCTCATAAAGCTCAAAAATCCTCTTTAGCTTCATATCTGAAGTGTCAAAAAGTCACTTAATATTGCTATTCCATGAGTCAAATTTTAGCTAAGTGAAATTAATATTAACAGAAAACAGTCTTCAGTTATCCAAAATCTTGCCAGAAGAATGTTATAATAAAAATGAATAAAACAAAAAATAAATAAAAATTTATTATCAGAGTGGTATAGAAGATGAAGTGCTGAACCAGGAACTGATTCTGAGTACTGCCTCAGACAACTTCCTTTGTGACTAAATAATTCATTGAAGTTCTCTAGGTCTACATTTCTTCATCTGTAAAACTATGGGACTGGCCTAGATAGCCTCTAAGACCTCTTTTAGGTCTAAATCTAGGAACGTATGACAAAATTCTGCATTCTTACTACTGAACCATTATTCCTGTTAACTTTATATTTCTGGAGTGATCATATCTATTTAATTTTTTAAATGTAAATTCAACACAGCACCATGCATAGACAGTCATTCTGGTTAGGTTATTTTGGAGAATAAATTAACAAAATCTTTTCTACCTCACCAATAATTAAATCACAAAGTTCCTATCACTGTCCCAATTTTCTTTTCATATTCAATTGTGGAAGGAGAGAATCTTTTCTTTTTTGTAATGATGATAATCATTTCTTTATTGAATCAAAGAAGCCCACAATCATCTTCTTAATACAGATGTCCCTGTCCCATTTTCTCCCACCCTTCAGAATGCTCACTTTGATATTAGACCCTGCAAAAAATGACTTTGTATATATTTTGAATATACTTATTTGTGTATGTTATGGTACCCTTCCCCCAAACTTATGATAAACTGTAAACTCCTTGAGGCCAGGAAATGTTTATATTTGTATGCATATTGCTTGTCACATTACAGGACTTTAATAAGCCTTTATTTAATTTAATTGGGCTAATAGTCACAGGACTTCTTGGGTGGTAGTGAAATAAATTAAGTTCTAAATCTGGATTAGGAATAGTTTTGATAATCTTGTGTTATGTCTGGTGACTTTTTTGAAAATGGAGAACTCCATGCATAAAAATTCTATCTACTTTTTCAGAGCTAAAATTTTTATGTAATTTATTGTCTTGGGGAGTTGCCCAGGGCATGGAATGGTGAAGTGTCTTGCAGTGGTGACATATATAGTACTTGCATGTGTTAGTGGCATGACCTCAGTTCTTTCCATTTCCAAGACTATTTCAGTCTCCACATGTTTCCTCTCCTAATATTGAGCTAATCTATTTTTACTGGGTAAAATTGGAACCACATCCTCATATCTCTTGATTTGAAAGACAAAAATTTTGAGTTACCTTGGAAGAAATTTTGAATCTCTTATAGATATTATTTCATTATAATTTCTACTCCATTGAAGATGGAGCTAGTGAGTAAAATTTAATTTATTTTTTCAAAAGCTAGCAGAGATTCTATCATATTGAATTCAGAGATATGCCAAACCTTGGATCTTGGCAAATATTTTGGAGTTCTATAGTAAACAAACAAAAAAAACCCAAACTCCCAAAACATTATTCTTATTTAGGAAAATTGAATATATTTGACAAAATTTTTTAGAGGGAGAGAAGAAAAATCACCCCCATCATATGACTTAGAAATGTAAGAAGCTTTAGAGATTATCTAGTCCAATCCTCTTTATAAGGGGGGGAAAAGTGAGGTTCATAGCATCTAAATGACTTGCCAGATCAAAGTCACAAATATTAAGTAGCAGAATCCAGGAGTAGAATCCAGGCTCTCTGAGTTCAAATCCTCTCTTCTTGGAAGTCACTGTGATATGAAATGGAAAGTTCACTCAAATAATTTTTTCTTAATTGAATATACCTAGAGCCTATACCTATAGGTCCTAAATAAATGATTTATTTTATTTTTTAAGAAGTGATACTAATGCCCATTTACAATAAAAAAATAAACTTGTGCTGTGTTTTACTGAAAATTAAATTGAATCCTTATTATTTTATTTTTTATTTTTCTGCTGCAGAACGAAAAAAAAAATGAGGCAAGGGAACCTATATAGTTCTTTTCAAACTTTCATTTAAATATTAAAATAAATTTTAGAGTTATGGAATAATCTTAATAATTGAGGGAGAAGGGAATGTTGTTTGTGCCTAACATGAAAACTTAAGGGATGGGCCTGATGTGTTTGTCACTGTGCATTGTCATCTCAGCTGGCAACCTTGGCAATAATGCAGCCAGCTATTGTTGATTGAAAAGGCTCATATTAGGAGGAGATGTGATAAGAATGGCTTTAAAAAACTAATTGAATGCTATCTCTCCCCATTTTTTTCTTGGCAATAGCATCATGTATTTCTCTGTAGTTTGTCGTTTTAGAGGCCTTTATTCAGTCTCATTATAAAATCCCATTATTTAGAAATCAGGGGCAGTGTGATGGCATGTAAAGAATTTTATATATTAGTTGCATAGAAAGCAATAACCTTTCTTCCTTTCCTGCTCAGCAAAACCTGCTTTGTGGGAAAGTGTGGGGAAGAGATATAGGAAATATTGGAGTGGGACTCAAAATCCCGTGCCTCACTTGAGAGTGCTTTCTAAAACTATGGTCAGGCAAAATATTTAATTTTTGTTAAAGATTTTTATTTTTGTATCATAGGTACTCCTGAATACATAGTCCCCACACAAACCCATTCATCCACATACCCGTCCAGTAAGCCTCCCCTGTGACAAAGAAAAATAGTTTAGTGAAACCAATCGATAAAAAATTGCATTTGCTGGACAGTGTATACAACATTTCACATCCACAGGCTCCCACCTTATAAGGAGAAAGACACAAATATTCCAATGATTTCGAGATCATGACAATGATAGAAAGATAATGATTTATTAAGGCACACATATACATTCTAAACATTTCCTTGTGCCTTCCTTTCCTTCTGCAGAGGCAGGTGTTTCAGTACTGATCTGGAACCCAAACTGCTGAGGCTTCTCTTTGCCATATCTTTAATGTTGGTGAGCCATGGCACCTTATTTCACCCATAAATTAAAGCTATTGGCAATTGAAAAAAAAATTAAGACAGAAACTATGTAAAGATAAAATTAAATATATGTAACATAATAAAGAAAATATATGTAAATATATATGTATACATGTACATATATGTAACATAATAAGAAAAATGTTAAATATAAGTAAAAAGTAATTACATGCTAAATCCATGTTATTTTCCCAAATGGCATAAAATCTTGTAGCAGTTAACCTAATTATGCTCATTCTCACTCTGAGAAACATTAGCTGGCTTGTTTCAAACATTAGCTCCTGTATAAATCTTTGTCTGGAGTTTTCACTTTGTAACAAGTCATATCCAGTCAGAGAAGAGCTTCTCTTTGTTTCATTAATGCTATTTAGTTATTAACGATGGGCCCACAGTACAAGGGAAGTGATGCTAATAGCTCATAGAAGTCTAAGAAAAGACATGAAGTGCCTAGATATATTTGTATAAGAAATACTTATTAAATGATGATATTTTCTATTATACATGATTTTCAATTTATGCAAAGGGTCTCAGAACAAGACTCTCTTGTATATTTTTAGTCTTGGTATAAAGAGTTGGATTAGACAGAGTGGATGGTTGGGAGAGAATGAGTCTACTTGGTGATTGAATAAAGCTGTTGTAAGGATAGCTTGCCCAATGTTCTACTTCCTCTCTCCATCCAGAGTTATTATATGTAAGACTCATCACCATGATGAACAACAATCAGCATGGTGCAATGGAAGGCAGTTTGGATTGGGAGTCTTGCAACTTCTTTGGTTTAAAGAAACTCTCTTTACAAATGTAATTCAGTAACATCATGGAAGTTTATAATCTTAGAGAGTTATCTAGTATTAAGAAGTTAAGTGAATTGTCCAGGGCTACACAGTCATTATATATCAGTGATGAGACTTGAATTTACCTCTTCCTGGTTTCAAAGCCAATTCATTATATGCAAGAATTGGCATGGTGCACTGGGAAGCATTCTAGTTCTGGACAGTTAGAAGAATTGGATATCAATTCTACTTGTGTATCTCTGGGAAAAAGTATTTCATACTCTGAGCCTCAGTTCTTTCATCTGTAAAATGGAAGAGCTGGACTTAATGGCCTACAAGATCCTTTACAACTCTCAACTGATGAGATTTATTTGGTGGTATCATTGAAAAATACTATAGTCTTTTTTCTTTTCCAGAAGAAAAAGTAAAAAAAAAGAAAGAAATTTTATTTTGGAGGCAGCATAGGTCTGAGGAAAGCAGAGGATTAAGAGTTAGCAAAGACCATAGAAATATTTTTTCCCTCAAAGAATAATTAACATAAATAGCAAGGACCAAGCCTTTCTTAAGAGTAGAATTTTCAGTTGGACTAAAAATGTCATTTAAAAAACCAAACTATTCTTGATATGTTTCCCAGTGGCTTTTAAAACAGATTCCTTTCATCTACTGGCTTTCTGACCCTAAAGGAAGGGGCAGTGGTGATCAGTTCCCCATTGTATGAACCATGTCTACCTTTGCTAGTCTCCTTGAGATTGGAGTTTGTTTCATTCTTCATATTTTCATCTTCACTGCTTAGCACTATGTCTGGCAAATAGCAGGAACTTAAAAAACGTGTGTTGATTGACTGATTGTTTGGAAGAGCTTCTAAGTTTGTTCAGAATAACTGTGATCTGTGGCACATTGGACTAGCAGACCTGACTCCCATCATTCTTTAAGGAGGGGAGACTAAAGCAGACCATCAGATGGGCTGTAGGCGCCCAAAGAAGCAGTAGCACAAATACCAGATGAAAGTATTTTTGGTCAGGTACAAAGCACCAAACGGTTGTCGATTTTTCCCAAATGTTGTTTATGCTCCTGCTGCTCTTCTTCTCCCTGCCAGCCATTCATCAGTAAATATCTATTATATTTATTTTAATTTGCTGTTGCATAAACTTGTTGCAAGGTGCTCTGGGGCTAAGAAATGCTATTGCTATAGAATTGCTACAGAAATGCTTCTTTACCTGGGATCTGTAATCTTTAATTTTTTTTAATAGTTATCTCAATATAATTGGTTTCCTGTGTGATCTTATCTGTTTCATGAATTTAAAAACATTATTCTAAGCAAATATTCTGGTTTCACCTGCCTGCCAAGTAGGTCCATGGCACAAAATTGGTTAAGAACCTCTGATAGAAAGGCAAGGAAATCTTTTAATCAATAAAGGTTAGACTTCTTCAGTGTTTTACAAATGGTATAAAGTGAGCCACAAAACTGATGGATCCCTGATTTCATTGATATGGGTATTTCTTCTTAACAATGCAGATTTTAAGCAGTCTAGAACTTCTCACAATATTTGGCTCTTGTCCTTATCTTCCCAGAAATCCTCAACAAGGGGTCTATCCCAAGTGCTCAGGTTTATTGGTTTCTTGTCTATTACCTTGGTTGTCTTGCCTATTGGTTTCTTGACATTGGATGCCTACCAGTGGAGAATACAGCCTGTCCGGTGGTCAACTTTCAAGCTCCTTGCATCTGTCTCATTTCCTAATGTCTCATTTCTCCTTTTCATGTCTGCTACTGCCTATTCCTATTCAAGTGTGCATCATTTCGTTATCCTTTGAATTTGGAATGTGATGATTTGGGTTTGAATTATGACTCTGGCCCTTACCATCTGTGTGACCTTAGTCAAATCTTTTATTATTCAGTCTCAGTTTGCTCATCTGCAAAATGAAAGGATTGAATAACCTGGTCACAGAGTTTCATTCCAGATTTAGATCTATAATTTTTAATGATCCTAACTCTTTAATTGGCTCATAGAGATAATATATTTGAAAAATACTTTAGCATTTCTACTTCATCCTGAAAAACTGAGGACCAGAAATACAACAATTATGATATTTGAAAGCAATGAAGTACAATGGAAAAGGCATTGGCTTTGAAGTCAGAAGACTTGGGTTCCAATTCTTCTCTGTCACTACTTGTGTCTCCTTGGGCAACCCTATAACATCTCTGGGCCACATCTGTAAAATGAAGGACTTAGATTAGAATAACTCTGAGACTCTTTGAGATCTAGACCTATAATCCTATAATCTATATATCAGTTTGAAAAACAAAATCCCATTGTTCCAAAAATGTTAATGAGGTGATTCTGAGATTAGGATTATCTGAGGTAAAGGGTGTTTTGGGAACACCAACTCTTAAGTCTTTAGAGCAGGGGTCGGCAACATATGGCTCTTGAGCCATATCTGGCTCTTTTGAGGGCCAGATATGGCTCTTTCTGCAGGAGCCATCAAGTCAATTTTTTTTTTCAGGCGCTGTTACAGGAGCGCGCACTGTGAGCACTGTACAGCTCTCATGAAATTACATTTTAAAAAATGTGGCGTTTATGGCTCTCACGGCCAAAAAGGTTGCCGACCCCTGCTTTAGAGTGTCTGTAATCAGGAATCTCAGAGCTTTAGATTTTTACCAGGATGAACCAAGTATTGGATGTTGCTTGTAGATGCTTTTATAATGCACTAATAGTTGGACTAGCATCTTTTACAGGATGGCAGTACCTTTATCTGTAGTTGAGAATGGATAGGTACAATGCAAATAAGACTGATAGGTAGCTGGGCACTAATCTCAGGTTCTTGGCTACAGATGTACCTACATTGTATAATAAGGAGGAAACACTGAGTAGGAGTCATAGGCCTTCAAAGGAACAGAAAAGGAAAACTATCTTAAATTAGGAACATGTTTCTTTAGCTTACCCTTAAATCAATTCAGAGAGAAAGTCTTCTTTGATTTAGGTGTTCTTTCTTCTTAAAATTCATCACAGATATTAAAGTGGAGCAAAGAAGGACAATATTATATGTAAAAATAGTATTCATGCCACCCAGGACTCTCTTTTCTTAATAAAATGCTTTCAAATGAAAGAATGAGCTAGGATATAAGAGTAAAGGGTGAGGAGAATGAACTGGAGTCAACATTGTGAAGGAAGATATTGATATTTATTACATGATTATCCACTGCCAACATTGTATCATATTGGTTTGGAATAATACAGTAGAAAATTAGTCCAGTTCTAGCTCTCAAAGAAATATAGCTATGCTCTGCTTCATTTTAATGCTATAGAATGTGTTCATATAAATTGTAAGAATATATATTCCCATCATCATTGTCAGCCATTCGGTTTTCACTTGTGTATTCTGGTACTTGAATGGCAAAGCAGCCCCTTTGGTATGTCTAGGCAGTTCTGGTCTCTTTCCAGAATACAGGCTAAACTGAAGGATTGGCATCATTCAAAGAATGGAATTATTCCATAGCCTGATGGGCAAAGACACATTTTAAATAAAACAAATATGAACCACCTAGGTATGGATGCCCATATACACTTGTAGTTTGGTGCTGGTGCACAAACCACTGATCAGGAGTTCTAGCTCTGTTTATCTACCTTTCTTCTCTTTGTGTGTGCATGGGGGATGGGGAAGGGATGGAAGGGACATTCAAACCAGACTACATCAAATGGAAAAGATAAATTAAGTATTTGAAATTGAGGCAATATCATGGACTCCAAAGTATTTATAGATGCTTATGTTGCTATTTCAGAAAGGATTTCAGAGAGCCAAGAACTCAAAGTGAATTAAAATGAGTGTAAAAATGTCCCATTAGATAAAAGGCTCAGAAAAAAATTCCCACTTTTCAGCAACTTAATTTTTTTCTTTTTTTGTATGAGAAAATGGCTTTATTTTTTTCAAAATTCAGTAAACACAATATAACATAACATGAGTTCAAAGGAACAGAGTATGAAAGTAAGTTTAAGTTAGTACAAGTAGCATATTTCTCAGTATAATTAATTTATTACACATACTATGACCTCTGCCCCTTTATTCTCTAACTTTTGGAGCTAATCTTGTTTCTCAAACCCTTACCCCACCCCAGATCTCTGTAGGAGTTACAGATGTGGACAGCTCCTCAAAGTGTTTCTCATATTAGAAATAGTTGTATTCACTGAATCATAAAGCTACAAGGAAATCACAAAGCATACAAGCTACTTAGAGACCATCTAGTCCCTGTCCTTATATCATTTTACATATAAAGAAACTGAAGTCTAGAGAGATTAAGTGACATATCTAAGGTTATATAACCATTCTATAGTCAATCATGCTGATAAAATCACAGATCTTTAAAGTATTGAAAATCTTTATCAAAATTATCCCAATGTAAAAAAATAAGAGAATTGGATGAAACTGTGTTTAAGTCTAAAGAGATTACTTGTTTATCTTTTAGACTTGCTTTCGTATTAGCCATTGCCCCTTCACTTGGAAATCCGCCTCACCACTTCCTGAAAATGATGCGATCTTGTCCAACTAGGTCCTGATTAGTATGACTAAAAAGCCCATGAAGTAGTCACATTATTCAAATTTTCATGGGATATTTGCATTGACCTAAAACCAATGAACGTTTCACATATAATTATAACTTCAACTAGTACTATTTCAAATAATGAGACCACGTCACATATTTACATACTATTGAGACTAATCAGGACTGACATGTATTCTTTGCATCATTTTAAAATTGTGAATCTGTAAAGATGTGTTTCATGGTTGAATAGTGTTCTCTTCTAGTATCTTAATTAAGTATGCCCTTCATTTGTTTAAAGATGACTTTCTTCCTATTTTTAAAAAAACAAAACAAACTTTTCCCTTCTGTCTCAGAATCAATGGTGTGTATTAGTTCCAATACAGGAGAGTGGCAAGAGTAGGCAAGGTCGGGCATGGGATTAAGCAACTTGCCCACATAGCAAGGAAGGGTCTTGAGGTCACATTTATAAAGATGGCTTTCAAAGACTATGTATAGATGGGACAGTGAGCATATAGGTTAAACCAGAGAAAGACAGTTCAAACCTTAGCCAACTTCCTGAATCCACTTTTTCCCCATTCTAGAATTCTCCCCCTGCTGGGCTCATGCCTCTGCCTTCTGCTAACTTACTCAAACCCTCTCTTCCTTATAACAGTTAGTAGTTATTAATGTTCTCTTGGTCCACTTTTTGTTAGTTATTATTTGTATGATGTTAATAATAATTATTAATAAAGTCTGAAATTTTTTCATGCCCATCCCACCATTAGATATCTTGCACATTGGTTCCTCATTACTCTTTAAATTATTTCGCCTCCAATCCAGACCTTTTCTTTATGCATTTGGTCCACTCTGGCTGCTTTTCCTGTCTTTGTTCTATTTTACTGGTAGCTAGGTGACACAGTGAAGAAAATGTTGGACCTAGAATCAGGATGACCAGCATTGGAATACTGCCTCAGACACTCGATAGCTGTGTGACCCTAAGCAACTCATAAGCCTCTCAGTTTTAGTTTCCTTATTTGTAAAATGGTGATAATAATAGCATCTTCCCCACAGAGTTATTGAGATCATATATTTAAGCATTTTCCAAACTTTAAAATGTTATATAAATGCTAGCTATTATTAGCTTCTGTTGTTATTAATTTTGATTTCTACTTTCTCAATATTAGTTTAACTCTACTTTGATGTCAGAGTCCAAATGTGGTGGGTCTGCCATCCTTGAGAGAGAAAACTATTAAAAATGATTTTTATGTCTGATCTCTTTTCTTCTGATTTTTTTCTTTAAATTTCTTTCTTGAATTCCCTTCAGATGACTTTGTTTAGTTGAATATTTCCATAGGTTTTCCCTAAAAAGTTTTACCCTTCACTGCTACCTGATGGTTCTACTCCTAACTGCCTACCATTCTTCTGCATAAGATTTTAAAAGAGTTTATATTCCAAACCAGTGTTACCTTTTCATATTTCTGTGTTAGAGAATTGTCGGATATTTGCTCGCACATAAGAAATTAAATACCCCTTCCCTAATTATCACTCATCCCTGCTACTTTTTGCTGTTAGTTTCTATTCAAGTGATAGCATCAAATTCCCTTAAAAAACAATTTCCAGCCAATCAGTGCAAATACATTACTTATCAATTTGATATTTAAGATTACATTTCTATTCAGAAGACATTTCTCAGACAATGAGGGTATTCCACTTATTTATTGACTTGTTTTGCTGGGTTTGCCATTGAATATGAGTAATATTGTATTAATATATTACTTTTGAAGTTTAAAACTCTTCCTCACAAGAACTCTATGAGTTTGGAAAAGATAAGTGCTGGATCCTCATTTTTTCCAACTGAGAAAAGGGAGGTTCTGAGAAGTTAAGAATGTTGGACCATGACCATAGAGTTCCTCTTACTAATATGAGGTGGTATTTGAAGTCGTCCTTTTTGTTGGACTTGAATTCAGGAAGACACCTGTTCAAATTTTATCTCAGACCTTACTATCTAGGAATTACTTCACAGATAAAAAAAAATCCATGTCCTTCCATTCTCTCCAATTTTGAAAGAGGAATAAATGTGATCACCCTTCAGATATTTAAATGTTTTCCTGTTCTATCCTCTATCTTTGCTAAATTCTTCATCTTTTGATGGATGTAATTGAGTTATTTATTGCATTGTAGGAAAAAGTGTTGCTATCTGTTGCTCACTTTACAAGTTACAATTTTAGTTCTTTGTTACATGTAGATCCTTCCAGTCATCAGTGGCCTTTTATCTTTCTTCGTATCCTAGGAATTTAACACATTTCCTGTCACGTGGTAGATACTTAATCAATCTATCAGTCATTTATTAAGCACTTTTTGTGTGCCAAGGACTGTGCTAAGAATTGGATATCCAAAAAGTTGCACAAGACAGTCCCTGCCCTCAAGGAGCTTAAAATCTAATTGTTGACTGACTTCCTTTCTTGATATATTATAGGTTATGACAATATTAATAACAAGAGTCAATATTTGTAAAGCACTCTAAGGTTTATAAAGCATTTTAATCACCCCAATCCTGTTTTGATACCCGAAGCCTGGATTGTTATCTCTATTTTACATATTGACCCAGAGAAATGAGGTAACTCACTAAAGGTTACACAGTTTCCTGGCTACCCATTCAACACAGGTCATTTCCATGTCTTTTAGTTTCAAGGCTACTAAACTTTACATTATAGCTCACTGTGTATCACAAAGGCATCATGTTACAATTGCCCTTCAGTCTAATTTTGGAAATCAATATTCAATGACTTACTGTGTGACTGAAAAGATCTATTTTGGGGACAGTTAGATAACTCAGTGGATTGAGAGCCAGGCCTAGAGATGGGAGATCCGGGATTCAGATCTGGCCTCAGACACTTGCTAGCTATGTGACCATGGGCAAGTCACTTAACCCTCAATGCCCAGCTGCCTTTGAACAGTATTGATTCTAAGATGGAGGGTTAAGGTTTAAAAAAAAAAGAAAGAAATGATACCTCTTAGGTCTGTTTCCCCCTCTGTAAGAATAAAGGCATTAAGTCACATTTCTTCCAACTCTGGCATTCTGTAATTCAGTGAATATTAGGATTACTTCAGTATTTCAAGGAACCTATGATTGCCTCAGTAGAATTCCCTCTAAATGTCCAGATCATAATCTGTCAAAGATCTTTCATCCAGTGCGACTCTTGTCTACCTCCTTTGATAAAGAATCAGTCTAATATAGAGAGGTGGCTTTTCTTCACATACATTAACTTTATGTATCTACCAGCAAGTTGTATCCATTAGCCTTTTTTTGTATTGGGGGGGGGTGGTTATCTGGCCAAACCATTTCTTTTGTCTTTTGTCTTCTGTCTCCAGGATTCTATTATTTACGCTGCTTCTTGTATGTAATTTGTAATTGTAGTCTTTGGAACTGGATCCTTTGTCAATTCTAACCCACATTCATGATTTTTAAAAAAAAAAATCTTTCAGAACTCATATCTTTTTAGTACTCTCCTTGGGTTTGTCAGGTAACAGTTTTACTCCCTTACTACTTCCCTTTCCTTTTGAAGTTATACCCCCTGCTTACAGTGAGACCAAAACCAGTCCTTTCATATACAAACTAATTGTCTCAGCATGCATCTTGGCTTATTTCGCTACACAGAAGAAAATATTACATAGTCTTAAGGTTCTCTTTTCTTATCATTCCACAGTTAACATCTCTCAACCTTATCACTCTTATGCTATTCTTATTGCATACTGCTACTTTAATTTAACCAAATCTGGCACTAGCCCCCTTGGTTCCTTATTTTTCAAATGAAGGAGTTGGACTAGATGTCCCCCAAGCTCTAAATCTTTAATTCATCTTTGAGACCAAAAATAAATTCTTACCATCCATTTTTAGAATCAATACTGTGTATTGGTTCTAAGGCAGAGAGGAGGGGCTAAGTGACTTGCCCAGGGTCACACAGTGAGAAAATATCTGAGCTCAGATTTCAACCCAAGATCTCCCATCTCTAGTTCTTGCTCTCCATCCACTGAGCCATCTATCTTCCCCCTCACCCCCATCCCATCCATGAGTTCTTTTAATCTAGCTATGAGGTTAATTGATAGTATATATGGATTTGTCTACCAGATCTACCAGTATATACTGATCTGGTAGACAAATTGCATGGAAGATACATATGCTGTGACTGTTATGACTGTCTCATTTTTATCATGTGCATTAGTTTATTTAGTTCTGGTTCTAAGAGGTAAGAATAGCAAAAGTTTTAAGAGAGAGCAGGCCTTTCTAGAACTTTAAACTGATCCATGTTCAAGATGTCCAGAGCTAGAGCTTTTTTTTTTCCTTAGAAAAGCATCAATATTCTTGGGGAATAAGTTGCTTAAATTCTCCAAATCTCATTTTCCTACTTCTATAAAGTAGGGATAACATCTCTGTAATCTACCTGCCTCACAATAATATAACTATTGTTTTATGTGCAGTTATCATTGTGAATAATAATCTCCTTTTCTACCTCTTCTCAATTATACAACTTTTACTGTCCCCTCTATAAGTTGTAGCCTTGCTCCTAAAAATGTGATGATACATATTCTTAATCCCATCCTTCTTATGGCATAATATCACTTCACACTTAGTTTTCATAGTCCACCCTCCATGCTGATGTATTATTTTTATTGAAACCATGCAAATGTGTATGAAGCAAGTCACTTCACTTCATCCAAATGTGGATGATTTCTTCATTGTGTGCACTTCATTCATGTTTGGTGAAATGAATATTATTGCCTGATAGGCAACTTCTGCACTGCTTATTGAATGACATACTTGTGGATCCACTTAAAGGTTTTTGACATTAGTTGGATTGCCATTGCTCCATGTATTGTGATGCTCAAGTTAAAAATAAAAGGATGTAAAAACACTTTGCAAACCTTAAAGTATTATATTAATGTTAGTTATCATCATCATCCTACAGTTATTAGGTTTCCAGTATTCTGATGTCTTAATTCCTTGAGTTTTCTACTGCCCTTCTATTACCTTTAAGCAATACAGAAGTGTTCTGATAATTACTTAATAACTAGACTCTTGGTGAAAAATCAGTATGTTCGTAAGACATCTAAATCCAATCTGCATGTTTAACACTTTCCCAAGAGTAGGACAATCAGCTAAACAATGAATCAAGTTATGATTTGTAGCAACTGTGTGTTTATAGCAATTTCTGAAGTATAAATTTACACGTTGAAAATTAGCAATTACCTCTCAGGAGTTAGAGATGGTTCCTGTTTAAGTAAGCACCTCTGCTTAAACTCCATGGTTAGAGGGCATCAGACTATCTCCTGTAATCAATATTTGGTTTCTGAAAAGGATCAAAGTGGGATTCAGAAAAGGAATCGTACATACTTTTCTTGGAAAAATCAATCCATCGCTGAGAACCCTCCAAGCTGGAGAAATTTCCCAAACTTCCTAAATGCATATGGCCTAGCATAATTCTTGATGCCCATTTGGCTTCAGACCATTCCCCTACCAAAATCCCACTTTTCTCTTCCAGAGGCCTACCTATTCATTTATATCTCCTTCTATAACCTTCTCCCTTCATGCCAATCTTCATGCCATGCTATTATTTTAATGACTTTACTTACCTGTCCCACTTTTTCCCTCTGCCCTATCCTCAGTCATCATCTTTCCGGACTTCTTGTTTTTGCTGATATCCTCAACCCCAAGAACTTCCTCATACATAATCATGTATTTAGGCTTCTCAAAATTGTTACTCCTCCAGTTCAAATTCAGTTCTCTACTGTTTAGTTCAATTTGATTCAGTTCAACAAACATTTATTTACTTTGAAATTCCACTCTGATTGCTCTGCCCTCTGAATATGTGCAGTGTTCTCTCTCTTTTGTGCTTTTGTGTTCACTATTATTTATGCTGGAGTTTCATCCCTTTGTTCCTCATCACTTATTGAATTCTACTCACCCCCATTCCATCTTTTAAAGCCTACTTCAATTCCATCTGCTCTAAAGAAGTCATACCTGATCCCTTCAGTTCTAAATACTTTCCCTGAAAGAGCTCATCTAGCATTTTATTTTATAACTTTTTAGTGCAATCTGTCTTCAAATTTTCCTTCTTGCTCTTTCTGTCTCTGTGTCTGTTGTCTATCACACACACACACACACACACACACACACACACACACACACACTCTTCATCTTCCATCTCCATGGCTTAAGTGTATATATGAATCCTTTCCTTACCCTTCTTACCCCACATTATGAGCCTCATTTCCTAGCCACCTTTTATTTAACTACTGTGTATTTATTTTATATCTACCCTACATATGCTTATATAGAGATATAATCTCATATTGATAGAATATCATATTGGGAGCAGGGATTGTTTCCTTTTTGTCTTTCTGTGACCAGCACCTACTGTAGTACTTAGCACATAGTAGGCACTCATAAATGTTGCAACTTCCATGCAATCTGTAATGTAGTCATTGAAGCATGTTTTTATTCGAAACTGGGCCTCTCCCACAGTGACTAAAAGCAAGGTTCTGCCCAGTTGCTGTTGTTCAGGCTTTTCAGACTCTTGATGACCCCATTTGGGGTTTTCTTGGCAAAGATACTGGAATGGTTTTTGTTTCAATGAGCTGAAATCATAAGCCATACCAAAACCTATGTGAGTGAAAGGATATTCAGGGGAACAGAGAGTGACTTTTTAGACCTGAAATCACCCGGGTGAGGGAAAAAACAACAATGTTTTTAGTTTGCACTGAAATTGAGCTGTTGGTTTAGTGTGGATATTAAGATACGACCTCCAGTTCAACCAATCAGACTGATTTCCCCCCACTTTTTAGTATGTTGTTGGCTGTCATGGAGACACAATCTAAAAGGTGATAACGAGTAATAGCTTTCTATCAGTCCTTAATTGGTCAAAGCCCTTATTATACCAATCACCACTCGGTCTTTGTTCATATACTCTATAGTTACTGCCAAATGGATTTTCATTTTTTGAGTCTTATCTCCCCATCCTCCTATACCACCTACCACATACTCCTTTCTCCTTTAAAAAAATCCTTTGCCCAAAACTCAATTTTTAACAAAGATGAAAACCTTTGATATTTATTCATTTAGTACTGATTTCATCTTCATTCCATTTCTTTTCATTATAAGCTCCTTTTGGTTAGAGATAATATCTTTTTCACTTATTTTATACACCCATGCCATTCAGCAAGGTGCTAGTAATCAAGGCTTATTAGAGAATGATAGACTTACAAAGAAGTAGTCTTAGACATCATCTGGTCCAGTCTCTTCATTTTATAATCTGGGAAACTGAGACCCAAAGAGGAGATGTGCTTTGTTCAACATCACATGGATTAGCACATAGTAGGAAATCAATGGATATTTAATGCTGACTTTGATGTCTTAATTCATTGTGGTAGAAGATGTGTTAGACTCTGTGGCAGGAGATGCCAGAGTTTGGATCATGCTTCCCTTGCTAGCAATTTGACCACATGCAGGTCATTCAAAGACAACTGAGTCTCAATTTCCTCATCTATAAAGTGCAAGGGATGTAATAATACTGTATAGGATAGTGAGGGTCAAATGAGATAATGGACACAAAGTACTTTACAAACTTTAAATTGTTATTTTTGTAAATGTAAATTTTAGCTATTATTATTCTTGAAAGTCACTGTCTCTTTCCCTAAATATCCTTTCACCTATACAGATTTTGGTATGGCTTATGACTTTGGCTGATTGAAACAAAAACTGCTCCAGTATCTAGGGACCCACTATCCTTTAGTCCTACAGGCAGCTCATAAGACTATATGGCTATTCAGCAATATTATAGAATGATCAACTGTTAAACACTTAGCCATTTTCAGCAATACTATGATTCAAGACACTTCTGAAGGACTTATGACAAAGAATGCTATCCCCCTCCAGAGAGTCTGAATGCAGATGGAAGCATACAGTTTTTCACTTTATTTTATTTGCGTCTTTTTATTTGGGGTGTTTGGTTTTAATATATGAATTCTCTCACAATACATCCAATGTGGAAATGTTTTGTAAGATCTTATCCAAACCTAGATCAAATTGCTTATCATCTCAGGGAGGCAGGAGGAGGAAGGAGGGAGGAAACAATTTGGATCTTATAATTACAGAAAATGTATGTTAAAGATTGTTATTGCATGTAATTGAGAGAATGAGATATTTTTTTTAAAAAAGATTATGTTTACAAACTGGTTTCAGAGCCACATAGGTAGAGGAAATTTCTTCACTAGGAATTCACTAAATAGGCATATTCACATACATAAATATAATTATTATTGTTTTTTTTTTATTTCTGGCCAAAGTAACAACTTGGTGTAGCATCTTATTCTCACTTACCTACCTGTGCAATCTTGAGAAAGTGACAGCTTCTTTGAAGAGGCCAGAGTGGAGCTGGAGGTAATGTTCTCTAACTTCTTTCCAGCCAGAATCAACAATGATTCCTCTTGAAAAGGTTACATGATACGCAATGACCAGGAGTATAGTAGCACTTCACCACATGAGAAGAATTCTGACCTCTGTTAGTTCAATTCCACAAACATTTGTGAAATATCTACTTCATGTAAAAATACTTTTATAAGTGTTGGGATTATAAAAATGAAAAAACAAAAACAAAAAACCACAACTCAATTCCTTCCCTCAGGGAGTTTACTCTCTACTGACAGGACTATAACACAAACATGATATTAAATAGAATACAAGAGGCAGAAATGGAGATTTAAAGAACTTTAGGAAAATTTGAGGGAATCATAACCATTTAGCTGGAGAAATCAGAGAAGGCTTCATGGAATAAGTAGTATCTGTGTTGAGCCTTGAAGGAATAGGGGCCACTAAACCATGCATCCCTGTGGTTCACATATCAACTCAGAAAACCACATGTTAACATTATCTGTGTCTTATTATATTCTTATTTGTTCTGTTAAAAATTTTCCAAATACCTTTTAATCTGGTTCCTGACACATTCTGAGGGTCAGGGGCCCCTCTGAATTGCATTTGACACCCCTCATCTAAAACATTGACAATGAGGAGAGATTTTCAAATATGTTAGGGAAGTTCTGCATGGTTGAGAGGGAGCAAGATGAGATTTGGTAACAGCCTGGAGTCTAATCTCTCTGGAATATAAAAGAAGTAACTTTAAGTAAGTCTGGAAAAGTAAGCTACAATCAGATTGGCATTTAAGTAACAGCCTGGGGGTTAAAAGAAAGGAAAATTCAAGACAATATTAAAGTAATAGTTCATTCTCCATTGCCTAACTAACTAAAATAAAATAAAAGTTAACTTGCTTCCAATTAAAATAGAAGAAAAGGAACATGCTACCTTTAGTGTTTTAGAATCAAGGGACTTGGATATAGGAGGGCTTTTAGGAATTATCTGGTCCAGGAATTCTTAATTTTTTGTGTTAAAAAGCCCTTTGGAAGTCTTATATAACCTATGGACTCCTTCTGACAATGAAATTTTTAAATGAATAAAATGAAATACATAGGATTACAAAGGAAACCAATTGTATTTCAATGGTTTGTAAACTATCTATTGAAATTCCTGGTTCTATTCAGAGAAACCTTTAGATTCTAGATTAAGAACTCTCTATGAAGCCCATTTCTTTCCTTT
This sequence comes from Gracilinanus agilis, assembly GCF_016433145.1. Taxonomy (NCBI): domain Eukaryota; kingdom Metazoa; phylum Chordata; class Mammalia; order Didelphimorphia; family Didelphidae; genus Gracilinanus; species Gracilinanus agilis. The sequence goes on from NC_058135.1 coordinate 123,153,769, forward strand.
CCTAGCTGGACAAGCCTTTCTCTCTCTAGATACAAGGTAAACAAAGACTCATAGGGAACAGGAATCTGGCTCTTGTATCTGATTTGGTAGGTAAATATCTAATTAGCAATCCAGAGGAGTCTAACCCAAACACTTGCACTAGATTGACCAATGTTTGTTTTATTTCCAGAGTTTGGGTTATTAATCCTTTTGCTTTCTTGTTTCAATAAACTTCTTCAATTTTAGTCATTTCCCCCCTCCCATAATGGGTTCCAGCACAGAAATTCCTCATAGTTAAAAAAAAATAGAAAGCTAGACACTAATTATCTTACATGTTCTCAGCAGAAATAGATTTGTTGTGAACAGATTATAGGTGATATATTATTGATTCCAGGCTAATAAAGGGACAACTTTGAGTATTTCACTAATTCCAAAAAAATCTTTGTTTACATCAGCTTCAATGTACATTTTGTATGACCCCCCCAACCCACACAATAAAGCTAATGGATTTGCCATGTATGTTTTGTTGGTCCAAGAAGAAGGGCTGATTTTGAGGAATAGCTCTTCCTTATCCTTCCTTAATTTTTTAAAAGAGAAGAGTGCATTTGTACTTGTTTACATCAATGTTGTCCAATATTACTTTGCAAACAAAGTTACCTTCACAGGGGCAGCTGGGTAGCTCAGTGGATTGAGAGCCAGGCCTAGAGATGGGAGGTCCTAGGTTCAAATCCGGCCTCAGACACTTCCCAGCTGTGTGACCCTGGGCAAGTCACTTGACCCCCATTGCCCACCCTTACCACTCTTCCACCTATAAGTCAATACACAGAAGTTAAGGGTTTAAAATTAAAAAAAAACAAACAAACAAACAAAGTTACCTTCACATATATAATTGTAATAATTGTGCATACTGTTCTAATTCTTCTTTGTTCCCTCTGTATCACTTCATACAAGTCTTCTAATATTTCTCAGCATTCTTTATATCCTGCTGCATTAAAATGCCATAATTTGTTCAACAGTTTAGAAATTTATAGACATACCATTTATAGGCACACCTTTGGCATTTCCTACAGCTACTCTAGATAGTGCCACAATGAATATTTTCATACACAAAAGATATTTTCTTGTTGTCAATGACTGCCCTGGAGGCATCAACCTAGTAGTGGGATCATTGTGTCTATATATGAATAATTTTGCAATTTTTCTTTTCAGTTCCAAAATGTTTCCTAAACTTGTTGAAACTATTTAAAAGTCTACAAGTCATAAACTACTATTAGCTGGTAGCATTTTACTTAGTTGATAAAATAAAAGATATCCTTAAAGTCAACTTGCTGGATAACTGACACCTTAATGTAAATGAATTTAATTTATTGAAGCTTTTTAGTAATCTTCTAACCATTTTTTCTGCATAAATATGAATGTACATTCTGTGTGCCTCTCACCAAAAGGTTAAACTAATGGGTATACCTGGTATGCTTAGTTGGTCTAACAACATAAAGGAATGATTGTGAAGGATAGTTTGTTAAAAAAAAAAAATAGAACGTGCATAGGCACTAAGTTTATACCTATGTTGTGCAGTATTAAGTTTTATGGTCATTTAGAATTGTCTTCATTTACATAATTGTAGTTATTGTGAATACTTTTTTGGACTTTGTGAATACTTTTTTTACTCCCTCTGCTTTACTTTATACATTTTCTATATTTATCTGCATTTTTATGTTTCATTATATTCACATGCCATAATTTTTTATATAGTTTCCAAGCTTATAGATACACTATTTCCATTCCATCTACTGTTGTGGATAGTACCACTATATAATATTTTGTTTTTTAAAAAGCAACTCTTGTTGTCAATGACTTTCTTGGGGTATCAACGCAGCAGTGGGAAAACTGTATTAAAATGTAAAAATGGGGGGCAGCTGGGTAGCTCAGTGGATTGAGAGTCAGGCCTAGAGACGGAAGGTACTAGGTTCAAATCTGGCCTCAGACACTTCCTAGCTGTGTGACCCTGGGCAAGTCACTTGACCCCCATTGCCCACCCTTACCACTCTTCCACCTAGGAGCCAATACACAGAAGTTAAGGGTTAAAAAATATAAAAATGGTTTTTGAATCTTTGTTTTCACAGTTCCAAAATGTTTTACAAATTTGTTAAACTATCCAAGCAATAAACTAGTATGAATTGATTGCATTTTGCTTAGTTTCAGAAATACAAGACCTCTTGGAAATCAACTTAATAACTGACTCCAGAATGTGTAAATTTATTTAAGTCATTGAGGTTATTTAGGAATTGGAATATGGGGCTTGATATCCCTTCTATTTTCCCATTTTTCTGGCCTCACATTTCAGCTATCATCTATCCTTCAAAGAGCTTATATTCTATTAGAGAAGCACTCCTCTTGCTGATCTGAGAGAAACCAAGCCTGCAGAAGTATCTCTAGTTCTTGCTGTTATGAAAACTTTGGCTCTGCAACCTAAGAGAATGGAAAGGGAGAAGAGAAGAGTGTGTTAGTCCCTATAACTAGGACACTATGTGAATTATTTGCTAATGCTAATGGTTGTCAACTGCTGGTAGACACTCAGAATAGATAATATTTTTCTATTTAATCTCATTGGAAAGAGTTTTTTTTTAATTGCTAATCAACAAATTAATGTGTTTTTTATTCTTCTTTTGTTTTAGTTTCTGGACACTCAATACTCAAGAAAGCTAACATTCAAGTTGTTGGAAAGTTAGTAGCTAATTCCATGCGAGAAAGGAAGATGGAATTACGTTTTAAAAAGCAGGAAGGATAATCAGGTGAACGATCATTTCTTTTTCATTGGATTCATCTGCTGACTGAGAACAATCTACTTGTTAATGGAGAAAACAGTCAACCAGATCATGCTATGGCCAAATACGTTGGTAGATAGGTAAATAGCAATAATCTCTAAGCATACTAAGATGAGGAAAAATTAGCATTCTAAAAGGTTTCCATAAGATGTAATGCACTTGCTTTATCATACCAATAAACCTGAATGAAAATGATAGCAAAAAAAATCATGAAAGACTTGTTGGACAGCTGATTTTGCTTTGCTATATATACTGCCAGAAAATTCTGACATCACAGAATCTTTCAATTAGAAAACATCTTAGAAGTCATTCCAATTCTTAACTGAACTATGAACCTCCTCTAAAACTCTCAAATATACAAAGTCGAAGACATACAAATTAAATAGGATGGATAAATGGATGTATAAGAAACTCAGGTCCAGTTACAATCCAATAGGTTTGGAATAATGAGTTGAAGACATAAATATAAAGGCTGTAAACATAACTTCAGAGGCAGCAAAATGGTTCAGTGGATAATATACTGGGCTTGGATTTAGGAAGACCTGAGTTCAAATCCATCTTCAGACACTAGATGTGTGACTTTGGGCAAGTCACTTAACTTTTGTTTGCCTTAAACCACTGGAGAAGGAAATGACAAAGCACTCCATCCAGTATCTTGTCAAAAAAAAAAAAAACAACCCATGTACACTATCAAGTCAAATACAACTGAGAAACATAGCCTCAAAAAATCAATAGCAAAAGCAGAAAATAGTGTAGATATGAATGAATAGTTCATCTGGAAAAGAATTGGGGGTTTTAAATGACTACAAGTTTAATATGAATCAACAATTCTCTGTGATTAGCAAAAAAAAAATCCCCAAAACAAACAAAAGAAAACAACAACAACAACAAAACCCTCACTTAATCTTAAAACTAATGGCTATAAACATTCATTTCCCACATAAATACTTCTCATTATCCATTTCATCTTTGCCATTTTCTAACCATATAATATTGGATGAGTCACTTCAATTTTGAGATCCTTACTTTGCCCACCCGTCAAACAGGGATAATACAATTTGAACTATTAATTTTAATACTTGAACTACTCACTTCACAGAGCTGTTGTAAAATAATTTTGGTAAAATGATTTTTAAACTGTAAAACATTATATTCATAGAAGCAATTATTATTATCATTATCATAATATCATTGCTTACATGATAGTCCATTCATTTTTTGTTATTTTTTATCTTTTGATTTAATATCATTCTTATTTCCAAATATTACATTTCAACCTCCCTTTCCCCTAATATGCCATGTATCATAATAAAGAAGAAAAAAAAAAGAGAATATGTAGTTCAGCCAAATCAACCAATACATTGCCTGAGTCTTAGAGTATATATGCAATACCACTAATCTCCCACCTTTAAGAAGAGGAAAGGGAAGCAAGGCACATTTTCTAAACTCTATGGCCAAGCTTGGTTATTATAATTACACAGTATTCAATTTTAGTTTTTTATATTGTTATATAAAGTTGTTTATGTTATATAATATTCTTGTATGTGAATTGTAGTCATTATGTATATATTGTTTTCTAGGTTCTTTTTATTTTATTCTGTATTACTTTGTGACTAGCCCATTTCTTTTAACAACCATACATATCTTTGATGATGCTTTTAATGCTCCCCTTTTCCATACAGGTCACCTCTGATAATACAGCCTACTTATACCAAATGCCTTTCCATCGCCCTTTGGGTCACTTATAATTTTAATTCTTCAGTGGTTGTGTTATTCACAGATATCTAGAAGAGTGTTGCTTTAAAAAGATGGGTTTGGGGTTGGGGAGTAGCTTGGAATCATTGAAAGAGCTGCATGATTTCCCAAAAGCAATACAATTGCTTTCTTCCTCTCTTCCTCTCTTCCTCTTTCTTTCTTTCTTTCTTTCTTTCTTTTTTTCTTTCTTCCTTCCTTCCTTCCTTCCTTCTTGTCTTCTTGTCTTTCTCTCTTTCTCTCTTTCTTCCCCCTTCTCTTCCTCTTTCTCTTTCTTCTTCTTTTTCTTTCTCCTCTTCATCTTTCTCTTCCTGTTCCTCTTCCTCCTCTTCCTCTCCTTCTCCTTCTTCCTCCCACTCCTTCTTTCCCAGATCATTTCCATTTGTAGCAGAAGTCCAATATATATATATGTATATATGTGTATATATATATATATATGTATGTATTTGGACTAACTTAATGATTCCCTACCAATTAGATATTATAACCTGGACAGTAGATTCTTTTGCCTTTTCTCATGTAAATTGTTAGGTTCCTCTATTTTGAGTGCTTTGAAGGTTTTCTTGTGCTACTTTGATACTTGATGCTATATGCGATCAGTTTATGAAATGTTGAATTGTGTGTTGAGCTCTGAGTTGGATACAGAACACTGTGAGGAAACTGCATCTGAATCAAGGTCATGAAGACTGAATTGAGGTGCTGAGTCCTGAATGTGGATATGGACCACTTTAGATATTAGATGATAAATTTTGGTCCTGAATTCTGAATAGGGTACAGAATATTGAATTTTATTACAGAATTCTGAACCTTATGCTAAATATTCATTCTGGAATAAACTTCTGAGTTTAGATATGGAATACTGAGTTTGGTTTTGAAATACTAAGTTTGTATATGGAATTCTGACTTTGGATATTGAATACTGAGTTTGAATACTGAATTCTGATTTTCGGTATTGAATACTAAGTTTGGGTACTTACACTAAGATTAGGTACAGAATACTAAACGCTGTTTGGTTCCTGAATACTAAGGTTTTTTGTTTTTTTTTTTTGTATGTAATACCAAGTTATGGTATTTAATGCAGAACTCAGATACCAGATGCTGAATTTTGATAGCTAATGCTGATTTTTAATAATTAACATTAAATTGGTATGCAGACTTTGGGGACTGAATATTGTCTTAGATACTGAATTTTTTTTTTACGGTACTGACTGCTGAATGTGTACCCTGAATTCTGAGTTTGGTTATTTAATGTTAAGTTGCAGCATTGTTGAGTGTGGCATAGAATATGAGCTTTGACAGTGAATACTGATAGGAACTGAATGAAGGAATTTTAAGGTTTTTAAGACAAACAACCTATTCTCTATAAGGAAAGTCAATGGTATTGAATAATGAGAATGATTAGCATTTATATAGTGCTTTAAATTTTGAAAAGCACTTTAAGAATGTTTGCCCATTTTATCTTCACAATAATTCTAGAAGGTAGAAGCTATTATTTTTTTTTCCATTTTACAGATGAGGAAACTGAGACAGATGTGAGCATCTCAAATGAGAAAATTATTTGTAAAATTGTTAGTAAAGTGCCTGGTATATTCTAGGCACTGAATGGAGCTGTTTTACCTATTCTCATAGTTATATCATAGTGTTAAGTGACTTACCCAGGGTCACACAGCTAGTAAATATCTGAAGCTATATTAGAATTCAAGTCTGCCTGAATAATTTATCTTGGCATGAAATACATTATTCTAAGCAACATATAGTAGGCACTTTAATGGTTATTGGATAAAATCAGCACTATGGTTATTAATTGGCAAAGGTGTATAAAAGGAGAGATTACTAACTTTGTATTTTTATGTTTATGGTTTAGCCTTCATTAATTTTTTATTTGCTTGCATTGACATTTTTGTTCCATGGCTAGTGGGACTGGATTGCCTTTGTTGAATGGCAATGTTCTTTTACTGACCTCAAGTTCTTCCCTAAAACAAATGTCTTCATTTTTAATGCCATTATTCTCTCAGTGATGTCATATGACAACAAATCACAGAATCCTTCAGTCTCTAAAGAAATGTAATTAAAGATCACCCAAACAGTAATGGAGAAGGGCATGCTGGAAACAAACAGTGCAACAAGAAATTATGAAGGAGAAATGATATAAAGGATGTCATCAAAAAATATGGCTAGCCATAAGACCAGAGGTAACTGATGTTCCCATGTGCTCTTTGGTTAACATCCTCATTGCATTATGAAAAAAATGAGGACATCCCATGGTATATGAGGTTGACTCCCATCACCATAACCATAGCTCACAACAGCCTTGAGAGGACATAGATAAGAGCCATGTAAGATTAACAGGCATGGATAGATTACAATTTAGATTCCTTGAAAGGTTAGCTATCCCACCCACACCAGTGAGTGGGATTTGTTTGGTTATATTGAATGATTTTAAAAGACTCTTGTTAATAGGAAAGAAAACACTTTGTAGTCTTCCTTTGGGCAGAGCAAGCATTGATTTCTTGCTCACCTTTCAGTATGATGTAGTGTCTCCCATTACAGTTCTGGAGAAACTCTATTTCTATTTAATTTTGATGCATTTGTAGACAAGAGCTTTTTGAGTTCCTTCAAGATTTTGTTGCCTCCCAACTTCTGCCACTGTTTCCTAGTCTACTGTTCTTTAATCAACAGTTCTATGAGGTTGTTTTTCATGTTATCTTCATTAATGTAGTTTAGAATCATGTCAGCTAGGTAGTTAATGAAAAACTGATCCAGAAGAAGTGCAAAGGAAAAAGCATTTATTCATTAGGTGCCTTCTATGTGCTAGGCACTGTGTTAAGCACTTTACAGATATTCTGTCATTGGATCCTCAAAAAAAACCCAATAAGGTAGGTGCTGTTATTATATCCATTTTACAGTTGAAGAAACTGAGGCAGGCAGTGGCCAAGTTATTTGAAGAAGAGTTTATAAATGTCATATTACTAATACTGTGATGAGACTTAGAATCATATAAATGGTAAAAGTATGTTGGTCAGGTCAGATCTGGCAAGCAAATTCAAAATCTTTGTGCAACATTTAAGGGAGGACATTGCCAAGCTGAAATATATTCAGAGGGAAAAGTGACCATGTCAAAGAAGGAAGCAGGGCCATGCCATCTGAAGGGAGGTCAATAGAACCAGGGCATTGAATCAGTCTTGGAAAGGAAAAATTTGGGGAGTACATGTTGACTTTCCTTAGCTACTTAATAGTTTGTTGCATGGGACATTATTAGATTTATTTAGCTTGTCCCCAAAAGGTAGAATCATGTACAACAGATAGAAGTTAGAAAGGGGTAAAATTGAAATTGATAGAAGAATTTTCCAATAGTAAGAGCTATCCAAAAGTGTAATGTTTTACATTATTTGGAAGTTAGTTCTCTATCATAGAAAGCTTTCAAGCCCTTCTCAGGGATACTGCAGATAGAGGCCTTCATAATTGCTTTCAAGAAAATATCTAAAGTCCCCTCCCGGGGGCCTATGAATATAAATCTCTTTTAGAGGAACTATAAAAGGTACTCTTTGGGATTTGACCCATTGGAATTATTTGTTCTCCAAAGATGACAAAAAAGAAACAAGTATCTTAATTTAATGTGTGAAGTTTTTTTCCCTTCTCTCTCTAACTCTTTACTTACATCACTGATTTGAGTTTGGAATAGAGAAGATAAAAGTTATTTGACTTTGGCCCATTTGATCACTCACATTTTCCTCTTTTGACAGGAGAGAAGGACTTGTTTTGTTTTGTCTTTTTATTTTTAAAGGAATATAGTAATTTGGAGAAGGTAGAGTAGTAATAGAAGTTAAGGCTCAGAGTTGGGAATGGAAGATGAAGTCAAATGGAACTCCTGTCCTCTTCCTCTCAAATTTTAATGAAAAAATTGGGAGGATAGTATGAGAGAAATGACAGAGGCTATTTAGAATCAAGAAAACTGTCAAGGGATGTTGAAAATAAGTGATGAGATAAAAAGTGATAAGCTAATAGTTTTGGAAAAATGAGTAGACTTATAATCTGAGAGGGAAATAATAAATACTGCTGCACCAAGATCCTAAAAAAGGAAATGGAACACAAAGAAGCTTGGAGACATGGCAAATGGTGCGACTTTCATTGCAGTATACTTGAAGAAGATATAGGTAAAAATGGTCTTGAAAAGAAAAAAAATTGGGACTGATTTATGTCCTATTTCTAAGGTTATAGGCTATCCTTACTACTGTGTTTCAATTTAAAATGGGGGAAAAAACTGTAGAGCTGATAAAAAAATTTAAATGTTGTTTGCCAGAAGAGTCACAAACACACATTTGTTCTCAAGGTCATCAATGATCTGTGTCGACATGGATGCAGTGTTGGTATGGTCCATCGCCCATAGTCTCAGCCACTCACTATGAAGGTTGAACACATGACTGGTGCACCTATGTGGTTCACTAGCTGATACTGAGTAATGGAAAGCACAAGGACAGAAGATAAAGTTTGTTCAGCTTGGTACTAAAGCATTGCAACATTTTTGGAAAAAGAAACTCAACTTACAATTCCCTGTCTCCATTTAGTATATGACATTGTCTAAAATGAGATGACATGGAAGGACAAAATTTTAGAGAGAGTTATTCAAGGCCTTTAAGGTACAGGCACTTTATTGTATTTATTAAATTAGTTTCCTGTCCTAGTTTTATTACAAGATATGTGATGGCTAACATAGGGGTGTTGATAGCAAAAAACCCAAACCCAAAGTTATCTGTTTGTCTTTCCCTTGACTCCTACTATTTACAGATATAAATGCTAACACTATTCCCTTCACCCCCAGCTGAAGGGTTCATAAAAACAGTTGAGGATGTTTGAATAGTGGTCAAGGATTCATACCTCTTCACAGAATGGTAAGGTAAATGATATTAATCTTTTTTGTTTGTTTTTCTGTACAGTATTTCATTGTACAAACTTGGTTTGAAGAGTGGAGGGGGGAAATCCTCAAGGAAAACTGAGAGAAATATTCAACTGGGAGCCCGTCTGGTTAATGCTGATGCTGCTCTTTCTTATGGGTTGGTCCTTCCTTCCTTCATCTTTCATTCCCTCCTTCCTTCCCTCCTTCCTTCCTTCCTTCCTTCCTTCCTTCCTTCCTTCCTTCCTTCCTTCCTTCCTTCACTCCTTCCTTCCCTCCTTCCTTAACTCCTTCCTTCACTTCTTCTTTCTTCACTCCTTCACACCTTCCTTCTTCACTCCTTCCTTCCTTCCATTTCTTAATATGAAAATATATTTTGCATAACAAAAGGCAAGGAAACTAAATTAATTGTTTAACTGGTGAGATTGGCATAGCTAAACTTCAGTTCTCCTGATCTCTGTGGATAATTGAGAGTTGACTTTTTTCCCTTGAGCAGATTTAAAAGTTTTTTTTTTCTTTTAGTATTTTAAAAACAGTTTAGAGAAAAAATATGACTTTAATGGGGGGAAAAGTTTTTTTTTTCTTTTCCAGTAACTCTAAACAGCTGAAAAGAACCTTTCAAATTAAAAGAGGAAAAAAAAGAAAGAAAATCACACTTGAGTTAAATCCAAGCATGGTAATGAAGCTTCTACCAAACCATAATTAAATTTTAGCCTATTCCCATAGAATTACTTATGAGGAGAATTTGGCTAGATTTCTCCCCCTGCAAACAATGAGAACTGAAACATGGCATTATAATGGAAGGCGTTTAAATCCTTAAATACAGGGTTTGCTAGGGACGATTTTATCATCAATATTGGGTGAGGATAGTTGTCCTGTTTGGAAGAAAATCAGGAAAGATGTAAAGACTGTCAAAAATACTTTTGCAAAAGAAAATGTAATGTCTATTCCTGATATTTACAAAAGCAAGATAGAGAAGATGTGTCTTTCTGGATCTTTATTTTATGTTTTAGTTTATGGTGACATTTTAGTTAAAGAATTATAACAAAGAACTGTAGTAAAAAAAGTCATCAAAGAAATATATTAGCAAAGAAGAAGATGGAATGGTCATGTGGTCAGATTTTAAAAAATAAATGTTTATTTTTTACTATTATTTTTTAAATTGTGTTCTAAATCTCTTTCTTCCTCCTCCCATCACCCATTGACAAGGAAAGCAATGTATGAATTACATAAATGAAATCATATAAGATATATTTCCATATAAGCCATGTTATAAAAAAGGTAAGAAAATAAAGGAATTTATAAAATTATACTTCACTTTGCATTCTGAGCTTATCAGTTCTCTCTGGAGATGGAATAACCTTTTTAAAATCATAAATTGTTGAAAATTGTCTTATATCATTGTATTAATCAGAGTATCTAAGTTGCTCACACTTATTGCTGTTCCTGTGTATCTCCTGGTTCTGCTTACCTCACTCTGGATCGATTCATATAGGTCTTCTCAGGTTTTTCTGAAATTGTCCTACTCATGATTTTTTATAGCAAAGTAGCATTCCATCACAATCATATATAAAAATTTGTTCAGAAATTCCTCAGTTGATGTGTATCCCCTCAATTTCCAAATTTTTGCCAAAATGGGATGAAGCTTAAGGCTTAACTATGAACAGTCCTTGCACTCCATTGGTATTCTGATTACATCAAGAGAAATGGAGAATTACTCCTTGAATATTGGGTTTAGCCCTTGTAATGAATTAATGGAAGGATATGGACAAGGGTCACAGGATGGGTAGGCATGGATGGATCGTGATTTACACTGTATATTGGTGAGGTCATAGATCCATTTCAATATGCAAATATGCATGAACTTTCCTCACATACTTTTAATTCTTTGGCTGTTCAGGCTAGCTGCCTATGTATACTATATACAGTTACATACAGTGGCTTTTGGAGGAGTGAACTTCCATTAAAGTTCAGTGACAGTCTATCACTCTAGCTCTGTAGAAGACAGTTTAAGGTCAGTGAAAAGAAGTCTTCACTTTTCAAGAGTCAGTTTCTCTATCTAAATTGGCACTTGATGCTCATCAAAGAATAAGAAATATTGGCTGTGCTTGAAATGTCCATTGTATCTTTGAGCCAACTACCTGATGGAAGTCATCACTTATATGTAAATGAACTGTCAATGGCTTGCCACCGTTGGCAGTCACTGGACTGTGAAGGGTATGTCTTAATAAGAAGCACAGCTCTTCCCTGGCTTTGATTTACTGGAAATAAAAGAGAAAAGTCCTTTGAGACTACAAAGGACACTTGTTTCAGATAAAACGTCTAGACAGTAGCAATATATTTAGGGCTTTTATTATAGCAAAACTGCAAATTAGAATGGAGTGAGGAGAAAGTTCCTATGACCCAGCTGAGTTCAAAAACACCACTTCTGACTAGGGTAATATGATCATCGAAACAGCAAAGCTCAAATTAAATCAAGGGGCATCCAGAGAGAACAGGGATGAGCCAGAGAACAAGAAGATATGCAAGGTCGAGCTTCAGGTTTGTTAAATCTTTTAAATTGTTTAAGTCTTATGTTATTTTCGAAAACTTTTTGCCTATTGCAATGATTACTTCTACATTGCAATAGAGATGATTTCTTGGGAGATAAGACGGTTTCTAGAGCGTTCTCCCCTTATCTCCTTCCCTCTCCCTGACTCCCATCCCTAAGATGATGAAATTGGAAAACCTGTGCTCAATGTGAGAAGATAAACATTGAAAGGATGTTATTGTCAAGTCAATTCGGGATCCAAAGAATAGGGACTAAGTGAGTCACTATATCTCTCGCTACAAAGTGATGTCTTTTGGTATAAGGAATTTTCAGATGAGAAAACCCTCTACCAATGCACATCGACAGGTTTTCTATAAAGTCTAATAAGCATTTCCCAGGGCATCAAGGGGCCAAAGGAGTTACTGAGGATCACAAAGCCAACATAAATTAAGGTGGAACCTGAACGCGATTTATCCTGATTCTGAGGATAGTGCTCTCCACTATGCTTTACTGCTTCTTGAGGAATAGAAAGACAAAAGGAAAGAGTTCCTTCTCTCAAAAAGTTTCTGTTCTACTATGATATTTAATTTTTATTAAATTGATACATGCTGTTGATCATCAATCAGCACACCAACAAGCACTTCTTAAACACCTACTTTATTTCAAGATAGGAGTATAAAAATAGAATCAAAAAGGTCCTGGCCCTCAAGAAGCTTACAACTATATAAACATACATAATCTATACCAAAAAAAGCCATCCAAAATTCCAAGTTGTTTTCTGGAAATGGCAAAATATCCTTTTAAAACCTTTAAAAATCTGGCCACCTTTTTTTCCCAGACTTCTTTCACCTTAATGTGTGCTATTTCACCTGTGATCTAGTGATTCTGGTCTCTTTGCTAATTCCTCATACATGTCATTCTATTTCCTTGACTGTGCATTCTTACCTGCTATCTTTCATGCCTGGAATGCTCTCCCTCCTCAGTGCCATAGCCTGGTTCTGGGGTTTTTCTTCAAATCCTAGCTAAAATCCTACCTTCTGTGAGGAGTCCTTCCTGATCTCTCTTAATGCTAGCACCTGCCCATCATCTTTAATTTATATTGTTTACATTCTGTTTGTACATGTTGTTAGCATTTTGTCTCCTACCTTAGATTTCTTTTTTAAATTAAGTTGATTTATTTAATTAATTAATTTAGAATATTTTTCCATGGTTACATGATTCATGTTCTTTACCTCCTTCCACTCCCTCCCATAGCCAACTCGCAATTCCACTGGGTTTTACATGTGCCATTGATCAAGACCTATTTCAATATTATTGATAATTGCACTAGAGTGATCATTTAGAGTCATCACCAATTATATCCCCATCCACCCATGTGATCAAGCAGTTGTTTTTCTTCTGTGTTTCTACTCCCACAGTTCTTTCTCTGGATGTGGATAGCATTCTTGCTTATAAGTCCCTCAGAATTGTCCTGGATTATTGCATTGCTGCTAGTAGTAAAGTATTACATTTGATTGTACCACAGTGTATCCATCTCTGTGTACAATGTTCTTCTGACTCTGCTCCTTTCACTCTGCATCAATTCCTGGAGGTCATTCCAGTTCACATGGAATTCCTCCAGTTTATTATTCCTTTGAGCACAATAGTATTCCATCACCAACAGATACCACAATTTGTTCAGCCATTCCCCAAACGAAGGGCATCCCCTCATTTTCCAATTTTTTGCCACCACAAAGAGTGCAGCTATGAATATTTTTGTACAAGTCTTTTTCCTTATGATCTCTTTAGGGTATAAACCCAGCAGTGTGTTATGTTGGTTATAACAGATCAATTGGGAAAACAGATAATTAGGCCCTGGGCCAGAAATCTTCAGGACACTCACTTCCCACACTGACAAGCTTGTGTGAGTAGGGAGGGGGTTAGGTACTCCTTGCTCTCAAACCCCTCCCCCCAAGCAGTTGGTTTCAGTTGGAAAATGGAGACAGGGCTGAAGATCTTCAAGCAAGTTTCTGCTGAGGCTAATCTTTAATGATGTTCCCCTTTAATTTATATTCCCCACAGGTCTGATAGAGAAATAGGTAGTGGCTAGTTATCTAAATGTTGAGGACTGGGATATCTTCTTGAGCTGGCAACTGAGAGGATTCAAGCTAGATGGTAACAATGAGCAGTGAGTATCCCCAAATAATTCCCAGGCACAGATATTGAGGGTAAAGCTTATATTAATGAAGAAGGAAAGGTAAAGGGGTAGGCAAGAGGGGGTATTTAGGATTTGGATAAGTATGGGAAGCCCTTATCTGTCAGGTTGAAGCTGCCCCTTCCCCCCCACCCCCAGGAGGGAGTGGCAGGCACTTAGCTAAACTTGCACTCTTGATTAATAGTAAATATTTCTAATCTCTATATTACTAAATAATTGTTATATTGATGCTGGTAAGGTCTAATACTACTAGACAGGCTAACTCCTGAGTAGAAACCACAATGGATTTTGCTACAATGGCCCCTCAGGTAAACCCCCAAATCAGGAGCAGCAAGCAGCAAGATCTGCTCACCTTAACTCCCAGAAAGCAACTGTTTAATTCCCTCTCAACTGTCCCCTCACCCAAAGTTCTCCGGGGGGGGTCCCCTGGAATTCTGAGTGAGGCTTGACCCTGTATTGCAGGAATTCCATCCTGCCATCCTCTACATTACAAGTGATATGGCTGGATCAAAGGGTCGGCAGCTTAAACTTCTTCAGAGCACAGAATTTAAAAATATATATTTTCTTACTATCCTCAGCACTTATACAGTGCCTAGCACATAGTAGGGGATTAATAAATGTCTGTTGATTTGGCTTAAGCAGCATTAGCAGCTGCATAGATCAGAGAAGGCTTTTTGGAGAAGTTGACATCTGAACTGAGCTTTGAAGGAAATTAGGGATAGGTGAGACAGAGGTGGGAAAAGAATAAATCCCTCTATTGACCTTTCATCTTTCTGTCAGGATCCCCACACTTCTTTTCTTCCAGGATTATCATTTCAATTGTTTTCTTTGACTTTTCATTATCACTTATTCCATGTATCTAATCAGATGCCAAATCTTGCCATTCCTACCTCCATTACCTTCTCTCTTATCTGCCCCCTTTTTAAAAGGAAGATGATAGAGCAAGGAACCTGGAGTGTGGGATACCTGAGTTCAAATCCAGCCTTAGACACTTATTAACTATATGACCCTGGGAAAGTCACTTAGTCCTCTTTGCCTCAGTTTCCTTATCTGTGAAATGAACTGGAGAAGGAAATGACAAACCACTCCAGTATCTTTGCCAAAAAAACTCTAAATGGGATAACAAAGAATTGGGCATGACTGAACAAAAATACATGACACAATGGAAAGAATGCTGAATTTGGAGTCTCTAGACTTGAGCTTTAGTCTCAGCTTGTCACTTACTACTTGATTAAATTGGGGGCAAGTCACTGAGAATCGTTGAACCTCAAAGTTCTTATCTGAAAGATGGAGGCATTAGATTCCTACCTATAATCCATTCTCAATACACTCATATTGTCTACCCTACCAACAAGCATTTGTTAGGCACCAACTATGTTCCAAGTACCATGCTATGTGCTGACATTATAATCTACCTACTTTGTAATCATAACTTTCTACCCGAGTTCAGGTTTTAATAACCCCTGAAAACTGATTATTGCAATGGCCTCTGAATTGCTCTCCCTCCATTCCAATCCATCCTCCACACGGTAGCAAAAATTATTTTTCTTATGTGCAGGTCTGTCTACATAACTCCCCTGCTCGAGAAACTCCAATGGCTGCCTGTTGTTTTTTGGATCAAGTATAAACTCCTTTAATTTGGCTTTTAAAGCTCTTTTTGACTTGAACTTTCTTCTATCCACACTGAATAGAACTCTCTTTCCCAGCCTCTACAGTCTAATCAAGTTGACTTTCTTTCTGTTCCTCACAAAAAGCCCTTCATGTCCTCCCTCTCCTGCCCCTTAGCCTTAGGCTTGCCCATGCCTAGAATTCACTCCTTTCTCATTTCTCATAGAATCCTTTACTTCTTTCAAGACTCAGCTCAAGTGCCATCTTCTAAATAAAGCCTTTCAGAGACCCCCCAACTGCTAATACTGTCCTTCTTCCCTACTTTATATATAACTTGTTGTTTAGTCATTTTCAGTCATTCCCAACTCTTTGTGACCCCTTTTGGGGCTTTTAGCGAAGATACTAAATTGGTTTGCCATTTCTTTCTCTAGATCCTTTTACAGATGAGGAAACGGAGGCAAGCAGAGTTAAGTGACTTCTCCAGGGTCACACAGGTAGGAAGTGGCTGAAATCAGATCAAACATGTATCTTCCTGATTCCAGACATGGCAGTCTATTCATTGTAACACCTTGCTGCCTTATATTTGTTCTGATTTAGATAGATGCTTAATATTGCCATATTCTGCTGGGTGGTATAGTGTATATCATCTGAATCGATAAAAAACTGGCAAATTCTGAAAAAAAAATTTATAAAAGAGGCAGTGAGGAGGTGCAGGGAATAGGTTGCTGGGCTTGGAGTCAGGAAGACCCAAGTTCAAATTCTTCTTCAGTCATTCACTAACTTTCACTTAACTTGTGTTACACTCAGTTTTCTCCTCTGTAAAATGGGGGCAATCATAGTACCTACCTCATAAGGTTGCTGTGACAGTCAAGTGGGATTATCTATATCTATATCTATATCTATATGTACACATATATATGTATATGTGTATATATATGTATATAAAATATGTTTTTGCAAACTTCAAAGTGGTATGTAAATGTTAGCTATTCTTAACCTATTTTAGATTATGGATATAGATAAGAAAGGCATTATTGAGAAAGAGATAAGCAAGACTGAGCTACTGTTTCAGAGAATCTTACTTCTATTTAGAGTCACCAAAATAAATGCTTAAAAAATGAAAAAGGCCCCCAAATGACCCATGAGTCAGTGTGCCCTTACATCATTACTTTGGGATAACACTTTCCATATAATTTGATTAATTGCAAACGTGATGATTGCAAACTTAGGATCACTGGGTCATAGATCTAAAGTTGATTAGAAACCATCCAATCCAACACTCTACATATGAGGAAGCTAAGCCCCTAGGAGTTGGAGTGATTTGCTTAAAGCCATATAGGTAGTAAGCATCAGAGGTAGGATTTGTACTCGGTTCCTCTGACTCCAGAGCCAATGAGCGTACTACAGAGCATCATACCGTATGAAGTCTTGTCCCTTCAAACCAATTCCAGGATGATGGGATTTTAGTATTTTACAGTTAGAAGAAATAATACATGTCACAGAAACCCAGATACATAGTGACTTGCCTACGGTTACATAGAGCATCAGAGGCAGGATCTGAATTCAGGTTTCTTCTTCCTCCAATGGCAATGTTCTTTTCGTACTATACTGAGATCCTTCTAAGGTACCTCGAGTGCCATGACTTTCTGAATGGAACAAACATGTATAATGCTAGAAGTTGGCTGCTTGATGGCACTATAGCACATAGAATGCTGGGTCTAGGCAGTGGTTCCCAAACTTTTTTGGCCTACCGCCCCCTTTCCAGAAAAAATATTACTTAGCCCCCTGGAAATTATTTTTTTTTAATTTTAATAGTAATTAATAGGAAAGATAAATGCACCTGTGGCCATCACTGCCTCCCTGGATCGCTGCAGCATCCACCAGGGGGTGGTGGCACCCACTTTGGGAATCACTGGTCTAGAGTCAGAAAGACTCATCTTCATGAGTTCAAATCTGGCCTCAGACACTTACTAGCTGGGTGACCCTGGCAAGTCACTTAATCCTGTTGGCTTCAGTTCTTTATTTGTAAAACAAGCTGGAGAAGGAAATGGCAAACCACTCCAGTATCTTTGACCCAAATGAGGTCATGAGGAGTCAGATATGACTGAAAATGACTCTAAGTAAAGAACTTGGGTCACAAAATGTCAGAAAACTATTATTAAAAATTATATTGACATGTAAAAAATTTTAATGACTCAATAACAACAACAATGAAAATGTTCCAAAAGGCAGATATACATGTAAATCTCTCTGAGATAAAGGCTGATAATGACAAGAGCTAATATTTATAAAGTTAAAATATTGTATAAATATCATCTCATTTTATACTCACAACAACTCTGGAAGGTCTGTGCTATTATTCTCTCCATTATACAGATGAGGAAACTAAGAAAGTTTATGTAATTTGCCCAAGGTCATAGTTAGTAAATATCTGAGGCCATATTTGAATTCATAATTCTTTGAATCTGAGTTCAGTTTCTCTTCCCTGTACCACTTAGCTGCTCCTATTGAGAGAAAAACTTGCTTTTTGATAATATAATGATAAATGTGTCCATATTTGTGTGCTCGACAGGTGTATAGACTGCCAGAACATAAAGGATGTTGTAAGAAAGGAGTTTTGATAACAATTTATTTTTGAAAGTGAATCTTATTTAGGTTCAGGATCATTTCAACCTTGATGTAAGGGTGTGTCTAGAAAATATCTCCAATGTTCTTATGCAAGTAATACAACTTGTGCTGAGACTTTGTAAGAAATGAAATATAATCATAAGAAAAACCAGTACTACTTTCTACATGCCTGGGTATTATAGATTGCCATCCTATACCAAGATGCCTTGCTGATCTATAAAAAGGCGAAAAATGTGTTTCTTTGAAACCCCATAAGTGTCGTGGAATGTAAATAAATGATTTTCTTGAAAAAGGAACAATTACAGAACTCCTTTCCTTACATGCTGTGCTGTGACCTTTAGGCTTCTATAGATGAAAAAAAGGGAAAAAACATTAAAAAATAATAACTATGGAAATAAGAAAATCAATTAATATTTTTAAAAGTACAAAGATATCTTAAAAGATGTGTGTGTGTGTGTGTGTGTGTGTGTGTGTGTAGCAACAGGATTAGGCTGGGCAAAATTTTCAAGACATTTGTTTTATTCAAATCCTTTGGTGTACCCCATTTTGGCTTGCACTCCAGACCTTTTCTGACAACCCAATTTATCTATCCTGTTTACCATGTCTTTAAAGATTTGCTCTCTGACTGGCTAACCAGCCTGATAAATTGATTTGTGCTAAGGTCAAATCAGATTATGTAAAGCTTTTTGTAAATGGTAAAGTGCCACATAAATATCTGTTGTTGTTATTATCATTATAAAATGATTCTTCTCTCATATAACATATCTGTGTTTTGTCAGAGTCCACCAACAGGAGTCACCAATAGTGAAAACTTTAAGCCCTGGCGCAGGTGAATCAGAAAAGTTATTATTATTATTATTATTATTATTATTATTATTATATACACATATATTTAAGCACTCAAGTTAATCATAGGTAGATACCTGGCTTATTTATGCTCAGGGCTAGTCTAGGTGGGCTGCTTAGATATTAATTTAATAGACAAATCTAAAACATAATTGGGTTAACCTTAACTTGGAGTAGAACCTATAGCCATAATATGCTTTGATACCTTAATAAATCTGTGACCTCATTGATACAGGTACTCTCTCTTGCGATGCAGATTACAACCCAGGAGTTTTTCTTTATTCTCTTTGATTCAGGTTCATATTCTCCCATAAATGCTCCACAAGGTTCATACAGCATTATAGAAATCTTCCTCTAGATTTCTTAATTTTACATGAATACCAATGGAGCATGAGAGCTTTTCATCATTCCACCTTCCTCTTTTATTTATTTATTTTTATGCTCATATATCTTTTTTTAAAATTTAGTTTTATTTTAAAAATTTAGAATATTTTGCCATGGTTACATGATTCATGATCCCTCCTGCCCTGCTCTTTCCTCCTGCATCGGACAAGCAGTTCCACTGGATTATTCATGTATCATTGTTCAAAACCCATTTCAGTGTCATTCATATCTGCAGTAGTGTAATCCTTTAACATCAGAACCCCAATCATATCCCTATCACATTACATGATCACATATTTTTCCAATGCATTTCCATTTCCACAGTTTTTTCTCTGGATGTGGACAGTGTTCTTTCTCACAAGTTCCTCAGAATTGTCCTGCATCATTACATTGCTACTAGTAGAAAAGTCCATTACTTTCGATTATGCCACAGTATATCCGTCTCTGTGTATATGGTTCTCCTGTTCTGCTCCTTTTGCTCTGCATCAATTCCTGAAGGTCATTCCAGTTCACATGGAATTCCTCCAGTTCATTATTCCTTTTAGCACAATAGTATTCTATCACCAACAGAAACCACAATTTGTTTAGCCATTTCACAATTGATGGACACCCTTTCATTTTCCAATTTTTTGCTACCACAAAGAGAGTGGCTATAAATATTTTTGTACAAGTTTTTTTTCCCTTATTATCTCTTTGGGGTACAAACCCAGCAGTGGTATGTCTGGGTCAAAGGGTAGACATTCTTTTGTTTGTTTGTTTATTTATTTATTTATTTTAACCCTTGTACTTTGGTGTATTGTCTTATAGGTGGAAGAGTGGTAAGGGTGGGCAATGGGGGTCAAGTGACTTGCCCAGGGTCACACAGCTGGGAAGTGGCTGAGGCCGGGTTTGAACCTAGGACCTCCTGTCTCCAGGCCTGACTCTCACTCCACTGAGCTACCCAGCTGCCCCTAGGGTAGACATTCTTTTGAAATTCTTTGTGCATAGTTCCAAATTGCTTTCCAGAATGGTTAGATTAATTCACAACTCTACCAACGATGCATTAGTGTCCCAATTTTCCCACATCCTCTCCAACATTTATTACTTTCCTTTGCTGCCATATTGGCCAATCTGATAGATGTAAAGTGGCATCTCAGAGTTGTTTTAATCTGCATTTCTCTAGTCAGGAGGGATTTAGAACACTTTTCCATGTGCTTATTGATAGTTTTGATTTCATTGTGTGAAAACTGCCTATTCATGTCCCTTGACCATTTGTCAATTGGGGAATGACTTGATTTTTTGTAAATTTGTCTTATTTCCTTATAAAAATGTTCTCCCAGTTTGTTGCTTTCCTTCTAATTTTGGTTGCATTGGTTTTGTTTGCACAAAACCTTTTCTAATTTGATATAATCAAAGTGATTCATTTTATATTTTGAAATATTCTTTCTCTTGCTTGGTCTTAAATTTCATATATCTTAATGGTTTCCTTTATTCCTCTTTTCTTTAATTCTTTATTGTCAATATGCTACAGTCTCCTGCAGTACTCATGAACCCTCTCCATTGATTGTTCTGTTGTTTTTCAGTGGTACCTGACCACTGGATTTTCTTGGCAGAGATACTGGAGTAGTTTACCATTTCCCCCTCCATTTTATTTGACAGATGAGGAAAATTGAAGCCAACAGAGTTAAACAACTTGCCCAAGGTCTCACAGCTGATAAGTATCTACAGGAAGATTTGAACTAAGGTCTTCTTTACTCCAGGCCCAACACTTTATCCACTATGCCCTTTAGCTGACCCTTAACTTTTATCTTTTCGAAAATGATGTTTTATGACCATTAACTATATGTGGTAATTAGAATAACTTTGCTTTGGAAAAGAAGAGCAATTTGCTCTTTTTGTTGTATAAATCCAGAAAATAGCATAATCTCCTAAATGAAATCTATAGGCACTCAAAAGAATTTAGCCTAACTATAAACATAGGAAAAAACAAGTGGATGAAGAATGTCTATTACTGTAAGGACTTCAGCATTTTAGATGCAAAACTGGTCCATCAATAACTGTCATAAATAGACATGCCTGATTAACAATTCCCTGGCTTCCAGAATTGAATAGGAGGTGATTAGGCTAGATTTCATTTAGGATATTGCTCAATGCTTTCTTACTGACCTTGATCCATGATATAGCACTGTAATTATATATTATTCAGGAAGGAAAAGGAGGATTTATATATTTTTAAATGCTTATTTTCTCCTGAGTTCCAAAAATAGGTAAACAACAGCTGGCAGAAATACCTTGGATTAAACTGCAAGTTGAACAAGGACAATCATATGGTAATCATCTTTGATATCTTCCTCAATTTAATCTTCTTTATCAATAACATACCATCCATCACTGCCTTACCATCCCCATCATGCTCTCTGTTTAACTCCATGTCAGGATCATAGATTCATAAAGTTACAGAATTGTAGGATTATAGATTTAGAGCTAAAAGAGAACCTGGTGGTCACCCACTCCTATTTCCTCCTTTTAGAAATAAGGAAGCCAAGGACAAGGAAAATGAAAAGTTTGCTCAAGATCACAGCTAGTAAGTGTCAGAGCTATGATTCAACCATAAAGCCTGTCACCAAATCCAACATTTTTCCAACTGCTTGGCCAGGAGCCAATCTTTATCACAGAACATGATAATCCCATAATTTCTCATCATCTCATGCAACAATCTGCAGAAACAGTTCAGTTTCAATGTTAATGAGCTCATCTTACTAAATGTCTAGGACAGGAAAGATAATAGGCAGCAAGGGGAAGAACCCATCTTTGATGACTCTCAGAATCCCATCCTTTTATTTATGATTGAGCAGGTCTCTTCCTTCTTTGTTCCACTAATATAGAAAGCCAACCTACTGGTCATTGGATGCCAGTCTATTTCAGGGAGCACACAAGACACAGAGCTCCTGCCACATGACCAAATGCAGCTCCTGAAATTTGTTGGTATTGTTGGTATTATTGATATTGCTCTGAAGGCAAGCAAAAGCCTGCCAAACAGTTCATTCACCCAATGACACTGTTTCTGTGACCTGAAATACTGAAAATTGGACATTTTTTATTACAATTTTTTGTTACATTTTTCATTACAATAGCTCCCCATTTCCACATTTCCACATCTAATTTAAATCCTGACTATTACATCCCTGTAATAGATTCCTAACTACTGTCCACATCACTGATCTCTTTTCTAGACAGTCCATCTGGCCAGGCATAACTTCCTAAAATACAGTTTTCTTGTAGGTCTTTTGCTATAATTGATAATAGACACACCAAGTGGTACATTGGATAGAGTATTGGGGCTGGAGTCTTCAGGAAGACTGAAGTTCAAACTTGGCCTTGCATACTAATCTGAGTGACACATAGCTGTGTGACTCTGGACCAGTCACTTGTTTGCAGACTCAGTTTTCACATCGGTAAAATCAATCAGTCAATAAATATTTATTAAATATCTACTATGAAAGGTACAGTGCTAAGTGCTGAAAATGAAAAAAAATAGATAAGGCAATCCTTGTTCTCCAGGAGCTCATGGTCTAAGATAGAGAGGAGAGGGTGGGATGGAATAAGCATTCATATAGTAGTACTATGTTCTAAATGCTTTACAAATATTATCCCATTTGATCCTCACAATACAAACTTCTCCTGAGAAGCAGGAGCTATTATTATCCCCATTTTACAGATGAGGAAACTGAGGTAGGCAGAAATTAAGTGAGTTGCTCAAGGTCACACAGCCAATAAGTATCTAAAGCCATATTTGAACTCAGTTCTTTCTAGCTCCACATCCAGCTGTCTCTACCAAGCTACCTAGCTGCCTCCTAAGAGAGGAGACAACGTGTAAGCCACTATGTATGTACAAGCAAGGATTATACAGGATGAATTGGAAATAATCAACAGAGAGAAGGTACTGAGGAATGGCTTATAATGACTACTTCCCAGGGATGTAGTGAGGATAAAATGAAAATAATATTTGTAAAGCATTTCAAACCTCTTGAAGCTCTATGTGAATGGAAGTAGAGAGGGAGAGAAGGGGAGGAGAAAGAGAGAGGAATATAGAGGAAGAGAGGAAAAGACTCAAGACGAAACCATGGAAACTCAGTAAATACTGAATTAAAGAAGACTCACTATTAGTTTCCTACTATTTAGTGGAAAAATAGCATAGATTTCTTGAAGAATTTATTATATAATATGCAGCACAATAAATTAAGAAAAATGATTTTGCTTTAACTCTCACCAACAAAGAGAAATTTGGGATTTTTAAAATGCAAGATAGTACCGGGAAAAGTGACAGATCAGGATCATCCCTAGACGAAGAGGAAGTATGCATACCAACTAGAACAAAACAAAACCTGAATTGAAAAAAAAAATTAGATTGTAGGAATTCTTTAAAACAATTCAGGTTTCCATGAAAGCAAATATTCCTCTTTCCCAGGACACTGAAATTCTGTGTAACACAGAGAATGTAATTCAGTTTTAATTCAACAAACATTTTAAAAAGCACTGCTACATGAAAGGTGAGCGACAAAGTGAACACATGAGTAGTCTTTCCAAGGGTCTCTGACACAAACTAGCTATAAGACTGGCTATAAGATCTTGAGCACACTTAGCCTTTTAGTGCTTCTAAGGGATTCTAAAGGACCAAAGATTGTTGAAGAATTGGAGTTCTGCATTGTAGAAGGATTTTCCTTACTAAAAGTTCTCTATGACAATGAAATCACAACTCTAGAAAAAGAAATCGAGCTAGATATTGGGGTAACAAAGATGGAAAATAATCAAGTCCTTGACTTGTTGGAGCCTATAGTCTTTTATGAAGGATATGACCAGTATAAAGATGAGTCTAATATAAGCAAAATTATGGAAACAAAGAAGTGATGGAGACAAGGTCCTCCTAGGAAATTTGAAGATGCTAAGGCTTAGGAGGAACCACAGAGGGAAGAAAGATCAGGCAAGGCTTACAAGAGAAAGTATCTGAATTGAACCTTGAGGGAAGGGAAACATTAGTAAAGATAGATTTAAAAGGAAGTAAATTCCAGGAAGATGACAATTGCTGTAGATGGGAAAAGTAGGTCTAGAACTAAGAATGTGTAGAGGAAAACAATTTGAAAGAAGTCTGGAAAGTCATTTTGTGACTTCCGGATTCTGGGAGGTAGTCTTCTATTCTAAATTAGGGTCAAATTCAAATCCAAAATCAGAGCAATAACATAGTCCCCCCCCCAATATATAATATAAATAAATAAATTATCAATAATTTTTTGCAAACAAAATCCAACAAAATTATATAGCATTATATAAAATAATACAAAACAATATAAAATACCCTTTAGCCTGCCCCCACCCCAAATAAATCAATCAATCAAAATAAGCAAATAAATAAATAAACAAATCAATATATACATTGAAAATTATTCTCTTTTCCACTTCCTTTTAATCTACTCTTTTGATTACAATGCTCAGCATTATAAATGCTACTCTACAAGAAACTCTTTCGGTTTTTGCCCAATTCAGAACTTATAGGGTTCTGGATTGCCTCCTTCTTCTTATGTGGCTTGGATTTTTCTTTTTTCTCTGGACTATTAGGCCACAACAAGCTTCCCAAAGGAGAATGCAGGCCGACATGCAAATTCAATTGAACCATGTCATGCATTACTTCCATGGTCAGATGACAAAGAAAGATTCTCCCCTCCACCTGTCTGATTTTTGCAAACCTGTTTCTCCTGAAATAGCGATGACAGGCCCCTCTACTATGTCTCAGGTGCAGAACTTCTTCTCTTGCACTCTGAACCACCTCACTCATGCTCTGCAACTCCTGGCTAACCTTACCTCCCCACAGTCAGCTTCTCAGAAACCACAACCATTAAATGATTCCTGTGAAGGCCTTTTCTCCTTAAGGGAAGTGTCCACAATAGGACATAATGGGAATGTGGTTACATTAAAATAACATACGCCTTTCCCTCCTCAGGATATAAAAGAAGTTTGGGTAATGTAGTTTCAGGGGTTCAAGATCTTCCAACTTTACAGTTTCATGTTGCTGGGATGATGAAATCCCTAAAATATGAGTACTCTTAAGTCACAGTCCTCCCCCAGGAAGAAGCTATGAGCAAAAATAATTTTTAAATGCTTCCTACCTCTTAGGAGCTTAAAATGTCAACAAGATAAGCTTAAAAACCAATCTGTTGCTTTGCAGAATGGATAAGGCAAAGTGTAAAAGCGATCACAGATGCTGGGTCCTGTGAGCAGACATAGTGTGGCATAAAGGATGAAGAGAGAGACAACATTCTCAATAATTATGGGAGATATAAATTTTGCCCGAACTGGGGAAATGGTGATTTTAGGGTTTAAGTGCAGGCTCAGATGTCTTTTTTTCTGAAGAAGATTCTTTCATAAAAGAAACAGTAGTCCATATGCCCAGCAGATTCAGGCCAAATACAAGATTTTACCTTAGGAATACAGCAGAACAAGGATTATATTTAGACTATATTCAGTGAATTAAGTAGACATTTGATCTTTGCAGAACTTCTTTGGGCACAATCCCACAAGGCTTTGGGATAAAAGAAACTCTGTCCATATCAGGAGGATAGTAGTATAGGAAAAGGAGGCTTTTCAAACCAGAAAGGGACAGAACTGAGGTATATGAATTGCAATGATAAAAAGTCTTGTGTCACAAGGGGAAAGGGAAGACTCTTACTGTGGGTAAACCTTAAGTGCATGGCACTGGGAAGACATCCTAATATAGCTACTACCTTTTTTCATCTTTTGTATCATTACTGAGTTCTTTTTTTTTTTCAACAAAAAAGTCTCTTCCCTGAAATGTCATCCCCACCCTAGCTGTTGATGGCCTCCTGGACCAGGCAGCAGCTTTCTGATCTCAGAGGCTTGTGGGTTTACATCAAAACTGACATTTTACAATATGTTTATTTCATGTCATTGAAATGATCTAACACTAAGGGATCAATAGATGTGCTATACATGATGAACCCAGATTCTAAATAAATCATCTGAAAAGAAAATAATAGAAAGGTGCTTCTGAGAAGCTTCGTCAAGAATGATAAAGGCTAAAGCTGCCCTACCTCCATGTGAACATTCATTGAGAGCACTGGGGAAAGATCCTAATATTAGCAAAACAGGATTATAACTTCTGATCCTGATATTTAAATAACTGGATAGAAAAGTGAGAAGGGTTAATTTAGTACTAAATGTGGAAATAGAAAAGTTCTGTCCAAATACAGCAATATGTTAAGGACATGAAATTTTGTTGATGTAGGAACTCTCAGATTGGGAAATCCTTCAACTGGCCAGTCACAGTTCAGTATTAAAGTGTTGCCCAAGGCTAAGAGAAACTCAGCAATTTGTCCATGTGACCCAATTAGTGGGTGTCAGACCCGGGATTGTGGTATCATTAAGACAAGATGTTTTTCTGATTTCACTCCCAACATGAGAGGAAATGTACCACCTAGGAAAAAAGTCCTTGTTTTTTCCCCTTCTACAACTCTTCTACCCATAAATGCCACAACTACTAGTTCATACTAGGGTATGAAGATGTAGTAGTTGAGATGGAGTCCCAGCTCCTGATACCTAGAAGCTGTGTGATCATTCAGAAGTTATTTCTCTTCTTTAATATTTAGTTTTCTCAAGTTTGAAATGAGAGTAATAGCACTCACACTATCTACCTCACAGAATGGTGGTGATGAAAGAGTTCCGTGAAACTTTAGATGCTATTGAAATGTGAGTCATTGGTGATGGGGTTAATTAGAACTGGAAAAGAGTACAAATTAAAATTGTTGTCATTGAGTGTAGAGCATAGAAAACCTCAAACCTGAATGTAGCATTTTTATAGGGGAAACAGAATCCATTGGTATATATGTATGTATGTATGTATGTATGTATGTATATGTTAAATTGATTGAATCCGGTACTGTATTTCCTTTCTCCCCTTTTAATAGTATCTAAGTTCCATAGTCACAGTATATTGACTTATGCTGTTTCAGCATCTCTACTGGGGATAGCCTACGTGCAACAGATTTCTCTGCTTCAATTAGCAGATTTCATATCTGTGAAAAGAAAATGTTTGAAAATGTTCAGCCTCCAATGAACTCCTGCCGGGGGATAGAGTGCTATTTGTAGAATTCTCTAAGCAATGATTTACTCAACAGATACTTTTCCGATGCATTATTTTCCCTGTGGGAAGAGCTTAATTACCAGAAGGACTAACTGGGAAATAAGAAAAGACAAAATTATTTATTATTGGACCAAATCAAGCCCAACTGGATGGAAATGAAATTATTATTGACTTGTCTGAGTTTCTGTTTTCATTTGGTCAAATGTGTTTTCGTTTAAGATGAGGAAGAGATGATGAGGGCTGTTATCTTGTATCTGGGGCCCATAGAAAGTTAGTAACTTTGCAAAAATGACAGATTCTTTTGTTTAAGTGCTTCTTTGTGACTTTTGAGCAACTACAAAACCATATTCCCTCAACGCCTATTGAGTCAGTTACTTCTTCATCTAGCTTCTGTTTTAAATAGGACTTCAGTGGCATGAAAGCCTTAATGTGACTTCCAAGATGACTAACACATGGAGGAATAAGTTTAGACCCTGGAAGAGGCTAGCCCAGTGTTGTATTGGATATGCCTAGAGAGCCTTCTTGGCTTCCCTTTTTGCCTTTTCTTTTGTCTGTTTTGCCCCAACAAGAAAATATTCCTGCCATAGTACTCATGATGCTATAATTATGTTGGTTGACATTTATCAGAGGAATTATGCATGTTCTCTGCTGTATCTAAGAAACAGTTCATAGGAAAAAGTTGATATGAAATATGCATAGGAGAAAATGTACAGGAGAATTGGCAAGCTGCATTCATTCATTCATTCAACAAGTATTAATGTAGTATTTACCATATGGCAAAAAGATCCTTTTCAGCTTGGGGACGCAGAAAAATGTTCAAACATGGTTACTGATGTCAAAACGTTTACAATTCATTGTAAATGAAGAAATATGTACATACATCTACTACAACTACTACTCTGACTACTACAACTAGCTAACATTTATGTAGCTCCTACTGTGTGCCAGCAGCTTTTTATTATCTCATTTGATCCTCACAACAGCCCTGGGAGGCAAAAGCTATTATTGTTCTTACTTTGTAGATGAAGAAACTGAGGTAAACAGAGGTTAAGGAGCTGACTGTCTGAGGTCAGATTTGAACTGTTTTTCCTGACTGCCTGCCCTTTCATCCAGCCATACCACTGCTGGGTTTATACCCCAAAGAGACCCAGTGCTCTATCCACTGAACCACCTAGCTGTCTCCATACACATATACATGAACACATGAACAGGTTCAGAACCACAATACCACTAAGTGCCCAAAAGAGTTAAAAAACAAACAAACAAACAAACAAACAAACAAACAAGACAAAAGATACAGGTATAACTTGGAGATGTTTAGAATCTGGTTTTAGAACAGGGGTCAGCAACATATGGCTCTTTCTGCAGGAGGCATAAAGTCAATTTTTTTTCAGGCGCTGTTACAGGAGCGGCACTGTGAGCACTGTACGGCTCTCACGAAATTACATTTTTAAAAATGTGGCGTTTATGGCTCTCATGGCCAAAAAGGTTGCCAACCCCTGTTCTAGACCATTGCAATAAAGTGAATATTACAATAAAAGGTAGTCTCACAATTTTTTTCGTTTTCCAGTGCATATCAAAGTTATATGTATACTATATCATAGTTTATTAAGTATACAATGTCTAAATATTTTATATACTTTTGTATCTATTTTTATATGTTATATATATATTTAATTAAAATAATTCATTGCTAAAAATATTAATGATCATCTAAGATTTCAGTGAATCATAATCTTTTTGCTCATGGAGGGTCTTGCCTCGATACTGATGGCTGCTGACTGATCAGGGTAGTTGCCAAAGGTTGGGGTGGTGACGGCAATTACTTAAGACAACAATGAAATTTACTGCATCAATGGACTCTTCCTTTCATGAAAAATTTTTCTGTAGCATGTGATGTTGCTTGATAGCATTTTACCAACTGTAGAATATCTTTCAAAGTTGGGCTCAATTCTCTTCTGCTTTATCAATTAAGTTTATGTAATATTCTTCAATATTGTGTCTTAGGGAATAAGGAGGACAAAGAGAGGGAGACAGGGGAACAGACAGTCAGTGGATCAGTCAGAACCCACACAATATTTATTAAGTTCCTCATCTTATATAGGCACAGTCGATGACATCCCAAAATGATTACAATAGTCTCATCAAAGATCACTGATCACAGATCATCATAACAGATATGATAATAATGAGAAAGTTAGAAATATTGCAAGGATTAGCAAAATGTGACATAGTGACAAAATGTGAGCACATGGTGTGGGGAAAATGGACTTGCTCAAC
Source organism: Gracilinanus agilis (assembly GCF_016433145.1). Taxonomy (NCBI): domain Eukaryota; kingdom Metazoa; phylum Chordata; class Mammalia; order Didelphimorphia; family Didelphidae; genus Gracilinanus; species Gracilinanus agilis. The sequence goes on from NC_058135.1 coordinate 123,183,817, forward strand.
ACAGGGTTGGCAAAAACCTTCCATCTGTAAAAATAAACAAAAACAAAAACATATATCTGTGAAACATCATAAAATGAAATGAAAGAAAACAAGAAATTCTGAAAGTATATCTGTACTGATTTATTGCTTTCCAACTTGGAACTACACCCAAAGGGCTCTAAAAGAATGCCTGCCCTTTCATCCAGCCATACCACTGCTGGGTTTATAACCCAGAGAAATCATAAGGAAAAAGACTTGTACAAAAATATTTAAAGCTGTGCTCTTTATGGTGGCAAAAAATTGGAAAACAAGGGAATGTCCTTCAATTGGGGAATGGCTGAACAAACTGTGGTATCTGTTGGTGATGGACTGTTATTGTGTTGAAAGGAATAATAAACTGGAGGAATTCCATGTGAACTGGAACAACCTCCAGGAAGTGATGCAGAGCGAAAGGAGCAGAACCAGGAAAACATTGTACACAGAGACAGATACACTGTCGTACAGTAGAATATAATGGACTTCTCTACTAGCAGCAATGCAAGGATCCAGAGCAAGGCTGAGGGACTTATGAGAAAGAAAACTAGCCACATTCAAAGGAAGAACTGTGGGAGTAGAAACAAAGAAGAAAAACAACTGCTTGATCACATGAATCAATGGGGGATATGATTTGGGGATGTAGAATATAAACCCTAGTGCAAATACTAATAATATGGAAATAGGTCCCGATCAGGGACACATGTAAAACCCAGTGGAATTGTGTTGATAAAGAAGTGGGGGAGGGAAGGGGAGGGAAAGAATGTGAATCCTGTAACCATGGAAAAATGTTCTAAATTAATTAAATGAAGATAAAAAATAAATAAACAAATATTTATTGCCTTCTCTGATTGTTCAATATATGAAAAATGAATAAATAAATGAATATGACTTACAGAGTCTCCGTTATGTGCTTTTTCTATAGCTCTACCTTTGCCTGATTCTGAAAAGGACAGTGGTGGGGATGTATGTTTGTTGTAGAGGTATAAGAATAAAATAATGTTTAGGTTTTAGCTACCCTTACAACAATATCAGTGGTCAAAGGGTAAGATGAGGGGCTGTGAGTTCAATTTAATCTGATATCTAAATCATGCATTTCCTTATCACTATTCTGTGACATAATATAAGTGCTTTTATTCCCATTTCACAGATGAGGAAATAAGATTCAGAGAAGAGAAATGACTTCTATGTGATCACACAGCTAATAAGTACCAGAAGTGGGGCTCCATCTCAACCATTAAATTTTTACACCCATAGCTCTAGTAGTTGCAACATTTATGGGTAGAGAAAGAAGATGGTCAGTGAAAAATCTTACATAGCCGTTGCTTGAACATTTGGTAAAGCTTGATGAAAGATGTCAGAGTTGACTTCACTTATTTCAAATAACATTTAAAATTAACTATTTAGAAATGATGTAAAATGCCAAGAGGAAATAGAATCACATACATTACAGATAGGTTTTAGAAATGTTGTAAACTTAGAAACTTGCCATGCAATGTCAGTGAACTAATATCTATTATGTGCAATGCATTAATAATTTTATTATTTTTATATGGAAAACTGTGTCAGCTTAAGCTGAGCTCTTATGATAAAGAAATAGATTGGTAGAAAAGCCTCTTTTGACAACTACATTAGAAGTAAATGTGTTCCTCATATGCCAACTTCCCTTTTATTAAAACTAAATTTTTTTAAAAAGTCTTCCATTTAATTTAACGATTGTAAAGCACCCACAATGTCCTAGGAATCGGCAATAATGAGGGGAGAATAATCTTGTCTCTGCCCTCGAGGAGCTCACCTTCTCCTCAGGAACTATAACTGAATATCTGTTTATTCTGCCTACCCAACCATGATCTTTTGACACTTAGAAATGTGAGAATTCTTGTTTTGACATTCTGGCAGCTTTCTAGAGAGGTCTAGCACCTTTTCTTTCCTCGTTTTCACACTCAGATATTCCATGCATTTTACAGAACGGATTTTTATAATTCTAAAAGAAACCCTGCATGATGAGGAACCCTGGTGTTCATCTGATACTCCTCTGTATACTGAGCTTTGAATAGCTCTGAGGATATTGTCGGTTCAGAGAAGACATAGAATTAATAAACATTGACTGTGTTTCATGTAGAAAGTGGGAGATAAAGATCTATTTTTAGCAGAGGTTTAACCAGCTCATACCTTAAGGGAAATGAGCTTGGTCCAACTAACTATTTGATATGGCCCAAGTGCCATTGAAAGCCCTAGTTTCAGCCTTGTTTTCCAGAATTAATTCATATTACTACCCTATAAGCACTTTGTTCTATCCAAATTGACCTACTTTCTGTTCCCTAAACTCTGAATTTTATCACCTACCTCCCAGCCTTTGTACAAGCTGGCTCATTTACCAGGAATAGACTCCTTCCTCACCTCTACCTACTTCCCAGACGCCTATGCTTTCTTCATGGATCATTTGATGACCTACCTCTTGATTCTGATGGTTCTTAGTTCCCTTTCTCTCCTCTGATTATTTTGCATTTCTGGACAGGTAACATTTACATAGTCCTTTATAAGGTTTGCAGAACACTTTGTGAATAACTCATTTTCATTTCACAACAACCCTGGGAAGTAGGTGCTGTTATTATCCCCATTTTACAGATGAGGAAACTGAGACACACTCAGGTTAAATGACTTGATGAGGATAACATGACTAAAAAGTGCCAGAGGTTAGACTTGAACTCAGTATTTCCTAAGTCCAGATCCAATGCTCTCTGACCCCTGTTGTTGGTGTGTGAGAGAGCTGTATTCTCTCAGGATAATGGAAATCCAATAAGAAAATAAGTTGCCTTTCCTCTTGTCTTTGTATTCCCAGCACCTCGTAGTTCTTTAGCAAATGATCCTCTATTAGAATGTCCACCCTTAGAGGACAGAGACAGGATTGTGAGGTTTCTTTTAATTCCTTGCTGCTTAGCACAGTCTATGGTCTACTATTTACTTACCATAGAACAAACACCTTTAAGATGCTTAGTTGACTGACTGACTGACTTATTGTCTGCCTTGCATTGCACTGATAGAGAATATTTCTGCATTTGTAACTTCTTATAGGGCACAATTCAAATACACAATTTCAGCAGTACTTTTATTTTTCTGGAGTTTTCCCCTTTTAACATCATTGTTACTTTTCTCATCAGTTCCTGACATGTTCCTAGATTCCAGAACCACTTTCTAAGGAATTCATAATCTCTTTTGTTTATTCAAGTAGCCAGCAAATGCAGTGGGTGATCACTAGATAAATATCAATGAAAGAAGGAGAGAAGAAAGAAAAAACTTCATTATTTAGAAAAGCCTTTGCTGATATTTTAAAAGTTCTTGTGAAAATGACATGTTATATGGTGATTTGACATTTCCTTTTATGAAAATACTTTTTGAGACCCACAATAAAGTATTGATAGTAACAGATGCAATTTCTCATTTTTCATGTATCACTAAGCTAAGGAAAATGAAAATACCTTTTCTCAGCTTATCTCAACATCAGCAGTGATAGAATAAACACTGAGCAACAATGAAATGGCAAATTATTCTTTCAGTCAGTTTGTACCCAAATAAAAAGGTCCATGAGACAACAGTGCCAAAGGTAGGCTCCTATTTGACTCTTTCTAAAACTAGAAGATGATATTTCATCAACCTTCAAAGTGATAGATCACTTTGAATTCATTAAATCATGTCATTTTTATACATCTGGATTCATTTCATGTATGTAATTGAATAATATAGTGAAAACCTACACTCGGCAGGAAAACAACATTCCACATCATCATTTATTTCAATCAAAGGGTTCGTCTCCATTCGCTCCAACCTTTCATTCTGAACATGGCCACAATTCTGTGCTCTTAGGAAAATAATTGTCTGTCCTTTGCTTAATAATCTCCAAGCCAGGATATGCTTCTCTTAATATCCTTAATAGCATGTTCTAGTCGGTAATTTTCTCCTGTCTAATCTAAAATTTGAAATATAATCAATGTACAGTCAGCCTGCTTCCATGGTATCTATTCAATGTCAAGAGAGATAGAGGAAGGCTTCCAACACTGGATGGATCCCTTTGTGGAAGATTTTTGGGAAGACATAAATCAGAGTTAAACTTGATGAGAAGATATGAGTGTGTTGCAATCTGTACCTTTAGTGAGAGTATTGATGCCAAGGAGATGCCCAGTGCCCTGAAGTCCTGGGGTAATCTAACTCTTAATTGATGGGATGTAAGCTCATTTCATTATTCAACAGTGGAAATGGAGAGCACCTATTCTCACTTCACACAGTCAGTAAGTAGGAATTTATTAAGCATCTCCTATAGCTCAGGTACTATTCTAAGCCTTGGGAATTCAAAGAAAAGCAAAAACACAATTTCTGTCCTTAAGGAGCTCATATCATAATGGAGGAGAGAATGTAAACAATTACATACAAGATATCTGTAGTGTAAATGAAAGGTAATCTCACAGGGAAATTATTAGCTGTGTGTGAGGAGGGAAAGGTTAGGAGGGACTAAGAACAATCTCTTGCAAAAAAAGGGATATTTTAGCTGGTCATAAAGAAATTCAGGGAAGCAGAAGTGGGGAGGGAGATCATTAAAGGCTTGGGGGACAGGCAGCAAAAATATACAGTCAGGAGATGGAATGTTTTTTCTAAGGAATAGCAAGGGATTACAGAGCATGTGGAAGAGAGGAAAGTATGAGAAGAAGACTAGAAAGATAGGAAAGGGCAGGGTTGTGAAAGGCTTTGAATGTCAAATGGGAGAATTTATATTTAATCTTAGAAGTAAGGAGGAGCCACTGGCATTGGGAATCATATGGATAGACCTTTACATTAGGAAAATTACTTTGGCAGCTAAATGGATGGATTGGAGAAAGGAGGGGCTTGAGACAGGGAGAAGAACTAGAAGGCTATAATAATAGTTCAGATGTGAGGTGATGAGTGGAAAGAAGTGAAGTATACAAATGATATTTTGAAAAGAGAAATGATAAGCCTTAGTAACAGATTGGATATGTGGAATAAATGTGAGTGAGGGGTCAAAGATGACACTGAATAGTGAGCATGTGTGAGTAGAATGATGGCACACTCAACAATAATAAGGAAATTGGTAAGAAAGGGGAGATTGGAGAGAATGAATACTGTTTTCACAATATTGAGTTTGAGATGACCAGGATGCATCCAGTTTGTGATGTCCAATAGTCAGTGATATAAAAATGGAGCTTAAGAGAAATCAGGGCTGGATAAATAAATATGATAATCTTTAGAATTCAAGATTACAGAACATCAGATGAATGTAGGACATTTTAATAAGCTCTTTTAAAGTCGTGCTCTTGCTTAATCTTGATAGGAAAATGAGTCACAGTCTTTATGGCCATAGTGAGAAATATAATTCAGGATGGACAAAATGAGTTTCAGTTTGGAAAAATCAATTAGTCAGTAAGAATTTATGATGCACTTATTATGTGCCAGGCACTGTGCAGAGTCTGAGATCAAAATAAAAAGCAAGCATAGTTCCTACCTTCACGTGGATTGCATTCTAATGGAGAAGACAACATGTATATAGAAAACATATACAAGATGCAAATAGAATGCCTGGAAGGTTTCTTTAAAAAGGAAGGTACTACGAATAAAGTTGGATTAGTGCTATCAACATATTTTTAGCCCCAGAGCATTTCATGTCCTTATTAGTTTTATCTGAAGTCATCGCTCTTGGTGCAGTTTCATTCTATTTCTTTCTATTCTGCTTGTTGTCAAAATGGAAAACATCTGACCACAACTTCTATTAAAAGAAAATTAATTGAGATCATTGGATAAACCTTCATATTATTTACCTAGGCAACAGGAACATAACCTTATCAAAAATGAAGAACTAGAAAGGATGTTGGAAGTCATCTAGTTCAGCCTTCTCTTTGTATAGATGAGGGCCACGAAGTCCAATACTTCATGCTGTCACATGTAGATAAGTGGCAGAGTTGAAATTTGAACCCAGGTTCCCTGACTCCAAAATAGCAATCATTATAATGTATCAGAAAAAGGTCCACACAATGTACAAAGCTTTCCAGCCTCCTATCACCACCATTCTTCAAAACTCCCTGAAGTAGATAAAGTTTGAATATATAAACTCCTTCTCTAGAAATACATGTTTTCTAGCTCTTTGTATATTTTAGTCTGGATTTGGAGATGTGGCTCATAGAAAAAGCTGTCTTTCTGCATGAGGAAATGAAGCCTTGGTAATGTAAATCAGTAATAAGGCCAACAGTACCGCATATTATTCATAATGAATGAAAATTCCAAATGAGAACCACTGATAAACTCACATTTGTGCTCCTAGTGCATAAACTGCCTTTGGTGTATTACAATTGCTCTATTTCATAATTATGGATACAATGGTGCCAAACAAATGTTATTTCTGAGGTAATTTAGTGGAAAAACAGTACTTGTTAAATAGCATTTATAGATATTTCCATATTTATTTGGGGAAAATAAATAATTCACACATCTAAACTTAAAAAATTCGACAGAAGACCACAAAATCAGTTAAGATCATTCCCAGTCTAAGAACTGTTGGTATATTTTAAGATATAGGCTATAGAGGGAGGAGTCCTTGGGGAATTAGAAGCAGGAGGGAAGCTAAAGAATTTCCTCTACAAACTACCTCCTTCTTAGACCTAAATGTTAAATAGCTTCACCACTAAATGTATTCTTCCTTTTTGTGGTTTGACTCATAATTCTCAAAATATGTGATGACACCCTCCACCCTATAGCCTAGAGATACTTCTATGATTTCCCATCTATCCATCAAAGTATTCTCTTGAACTGACCACCAAACACCTACTATGCCTCTACGTGTTGGAAGAAATATAGTTTATTTCACCTTTAAAGGTTCTTTGTTGGACAATTGAGAGCCCCCATAACCTTTAGTAAATGAGGTTGTGTGGTAATAAGTGATTATTATTGCTATTATTATTGCAATATTAGGCAGTAAGATTGTCGTGAAATTAAGAAAATTTTATGAAATGCAGGAATTGGGTAAAATCAAATCTCCATCTACTCTTTAGACAGGAGAGTTTCCTGTTTGTTTGACTTCCCATTTCTCCCCAAAAGGTGGGATATGAATCAATCTTTGCCAAATGAAAAAGTTAGTGTTGGCACTAGGCATACACAACAAAAGTAGGTAATGAATGCATGACGTCATCTTTACCTTTGAAATGTTCACAATGAATAGTTGGTTTGGGAGACAGACGCTGACCCTAGAAGGGGTCGGGCAACTTTTATTTTAATTAAATAACTGCAAGGGGGCATTTTGAGAAAAACAACCAAAACAAAGGTTTTTCATCATTTATCAAGAAAAATCCAATTGGCAGGGCTAAGCAAGAGTGTCTGCAAGCAAATACAGAATAATTCTTTTATTAATATTGTATCAAATCCTGGACATGATCCAGACTTAATGGAGGTCTATGTGAGAGACCTGAATCACAGTTGCTGGGTCTTCCACTTGTAACTGAGCCACTGCCAGATCTGATATCAATGGAAGTACTATATTTAAAGAAATACCTTACATTTCTGCCACTGAGATTAGTCTTTCTTCCATACTCTAGTGTTTATGTCCAATTGTAACTCTGCCTGTGAGCAAAGGAGAATGGCATCCTCAGGTTTGGTGAAATAGCCAAGTCAACTTCCTCTGTGATTGTCAGGGGATTTTTCAGCTGTCCCCATAAAGATGGTTGTCCTGAAAAGAGCGCTATACACATTCAAAGGAAGGACTGCAGGAGAGGAAACATATAAGAAAAACAACTGCTTGAACGCATGGGTTGGGGTGGACATGATTGGGGATGTAGACTCGAAACTACCACATCAATGCAACTATCAACAATTTGGAAATAGGTCTTGATCAATGACACATGACAAAACCAGTGGAAATGTGCTTCGGCCATGGGTGGGAGGGGGGAAGTGCAGGGGGTGAAGGGGAAAGTAGGAGCATGAATCATGTAACCATGTTAAAAACGAATATTAATAAATGTTTAAAAAATAAAATTTAAAAAAAAGTCTATGGGATAGCATTGCTGGGTTTGTACACCAAAGAGATCATAGATAAATAGACTTATACAAAAATATTTATAGCTGCGCTTTTTGTGGTGGCAAAAAATCTGGAAAATGAGGGTATGCCCTTCAATTGGGGAATGGCTGAACAAACTGTGGTATATGCTGGTGATGGAATACTATTATGCTCAAAGGAATAATAAACTAGAGGAATTCCATGTGAACTGGAGAGACCTCCAAGAACTGATGCAGAGCGAAAGGAGCAGAACCAGGAGAACATTGAACACAGAGACCAATACACTGTGGTAAAATAGAATGTAATGGACTTCTGTACTAGCAGCAATGCAATGACCCAGGACAATTCTGAGGGATTTATGGAAAAGAATGTTACCCACATTCAGAGGAAGAACTACAGGAGAGGAAACACAGAAGAAAAACAACTGCTTGAGCACATGGGTTGATGCGGACATGACTGGAGATGTAGACTTGAAGCTACCACACCAATGCAACTATCAACAATTTGAAAATAGGTCTTGATTGATGACACATGTTAAAACCAGTGGAAATGCGTGTAGGCTATAGGGGGGAGCAAGTGGGAGGAAGGGAAAAGTACAAACATGTAACCATGGAAAATTTTTCTAAAAAATATAAAATATTTAAATTTTTTAAAAAACAAAAACAAACAAAAAAAAGTGCTTGTGTAGTTCCTTTTTCAGGGTATCTGGAGAAACACTTCCTAGAGCCCATGAGGACTTGTTTAATTGATATGGACCTTCAACAGCCAATATCCCACCCCTCTTGCCTGTCCTTTCTCCTGGCATCAAGGAATGAGGGCAAAACTCTGGGCTCTTTTGCCTACTAAGCCATCCATGTGCACATCGCCTTCCAAGCAAAGTCTGTGTCTGGGAGGAGGTAGCCTCCTGTTTTTGCCTTCTTTCCGTTTGTACAGTGCCTTGGGAGATCTAAAAAAGCATCTGGCATCTTAACCCCCCACACACTCCCATATAGTGCAGCATCAGCTACCAGAATAATCTCAGCAGCAACAGCTTCTATGATGGAGGCAGAGGTATTGTCCAATCTGTGAATAGCCCATAAAGAATAGCTCATGCAGAGAGAAACCTAGATAAGAGATCTCATGAGCAGTTGATCTGGCTTTCCTCAGTGGAGGTCTAAGAATGGAAAATAGCTAAAGAATAGTTATAGTTCATATGTCCCAACTAGGTTTATATACTAGTCTCCCAAATGATTGTAATCATTCTATAATTCTTCATGGTTTTGCAATTTCTTTTCAGTATGTGAGAATAAAACTATGTCTCCCATACCCGAGTCCTATTTGTACTCTGGGATATCTTTTTTACTTCTTCAGCCCCTTTTGGAGAAGACTTACAACAGAGGCAAAAATACATTTGTTCTCTGGGAATCTGAGGTAGGGATAGAATTGAAACCCTGAGAGCCTAGTTCCCAATTTGAGGAGACAAGAACAGCCCAGATCAATGAACCCAGAGCAAACTGGGAGGGTAGGTAAAGGGCAGGGGCTAGTAAAATAAGGAAGGTTGCCAGCCTTAGTCCAAGAATGGCTAGTCACTGCCAGACTTAAAACACTGTATTATGTTAGATTGACTTAATTAGGGCTGGGTAGGCAAAAAGTACAGCATTGAAGCAAGTTCTAATATGAAAGCTCTACTGACTTAGAAAATGCTATAGAAATGTCTAAGGTTAAATTAAATTTCTTACAGCATGTCTTAGAATTCTCATCTTCTGAAGGAATGCAAGCTGTTACTTATGTGGCTACTCACATTTCTACTAGATTACAAACTCCTGGGGGTCAAGAATACCATGTCTTACTTATAACTTTATCTCTTTATTGCCTAGCCTAGTGACATGCAAATTATACAGACTTAATACCTGTTTAAATAAATGAATTATTCTTCATTGTATCCAAAGTTGAGTTCATCTCTAAAAATAGTTGAGAAATTCATGGCTTGTGAGTTATTGTAAGGATAAAGTTAATGCTTTCAGAAAGACATTTTTAAATTAAATATTATTCTTTTAATTAATATTTTTCCCTTTCACATCTCCCCAACTTAAAAAAGTTCCCTAAACAGCTATGTATAGTTAAAGAAAATAAATTCCTACATCAGTCATTTCTGAAAATTAGCATTACATACTGCATACATCACTTCTTCATCAGAAAGTAGGTTAGTATAATTTTTCATGGACCCTTTGGAAATGTGGTCATTAAAGCAATCAATTTTGAAGTCTTTACAAGGTTTTTATTTTTATAAAATTTTTGTTATAGTATAAATCATTTATCTGGTTCTGCTCCAATCATTTTGCATCAATTCATACACATTTTCCTGGGTTTCTGTGAAACATTTCCCTTTATTATTTATTATAGCACAATAGCCTTCCACTCCATTCATACACTATAATTTGTTTAGCCATTGCTCAATTTATGGGTATTGCTTTAGTTTCTAGTTCTTTGCTGCTGCACCACACTTGGGGAGGAACAACACCCCCAAACCCCATGATCAGACCAGACTACTTCCCTCAGTCCCATGTGGAGTACAAGTTGAACCCCACCACAGGACTTCAGGTCATGGGCAATGTTAGTCATTCCTCCACACCCACCGTGGGTTTGAAAGCACAAGATCATTGAATATATAAATTAATTTAATATTGTAACATTTTTTATGTTGGTCTATTATCACGATCTATCCATGAACAATTAATATTCCTTCAGTTATTTAAGTCTATCTTTGTTGTCATAAAGAATATTTTGCAGTCATATTCATATATTTCCAATGTGTCACTTTTAAGTAGACTCCAGAATATTTTATACAGTCTTCAGTTATTTAAAATGAAATTTCTACATCTCTTCCTGCTGAGTTTTGTTGGTAATGTACAAAAATAAGGATTATTTATCTAGACTTATTATAATAGACTGTAATTTTACAGTATTGTTTCAATTAATTTTAGTTGCTTTCTGGAATTCTCTAAGTAAACCATCATATGTACAAAAAGTAATAATTTTGTTTCATTTGCTTATATTTATCTGATCAGATTATTTTTTCTTATCTTTTGCTATAGTTTCCATTTCTAGCATTAAATCAAATAGTAGAAATAATGAAATATCTTACTATATCCTGATCTCATTGGAAAGACTTCATACTTGTCTCTGTTGAGGTTTTATATATATATATATATATATATATATATAT
>NC_058135.1:123195469-123208000 GCF_016433145.1 Gracilinanus agilis
CACAGGTGGAAAATTGGTAAGGGTGGGCAATGGGGGTCAAGTGACTTGCCCAGGGTCACACAGCTGGGAAGTGGCTGAGGCCGGATTTGAACCTAGGACCTCCCGTCTCTAGGCCTGACTCTCACTCCACTGAGCTACCCAGCTGCCCCTCTGTTGAGGTTTTAGAGAAATATTACTTACTATATAGAGGCAAAGTTCTTTCATTTTTATGTTCTAAATGTTCCACAGTGCGTCCTTCAGCCTCTTTCATGGCAGTTGGAACAAATTGTTCTCATCCATTCAATCCTCCAGTTGTTTTTGTAATAGAAATGTTTGTTGTATTTTGTCAAGAAGCCTTTTTACACCTATTGAAATAACTATAATTTTTGTTGCTTTTTTATTAATATCCTCAATTATGTTGATAGTTTATTTAATGTTGAATAAATAATACTTTCCTGATATAAATCCAACCTGATTATAGCATATACTCTTTGTTGTAGCCTCTTCACAAATGTTTTATTTCCAAATTTTTGCCTTGATTAATTAATTAATTGATTGATTGGTCTATGGCTGTGTTGGTGAACCTATGGCATGTATGAGGGAATATGTCAGAAGGGTCTGCTCCCTTCCCCCTCTCCACATGCCTGAGGATATTTCTCACATGACTCACCCCTCTGCTCAGCAGCCCAATGGGAGCACTTCTTCCCTCTCCTGTCTGGGGTAAGAGAGGCAGGATTCACATGCAGTGTGAGGATTGCAGTTTGGACGCTCAGTCTCTAAGGTCTCTAAAAGGTTTGCTATCACTGGTCTATGGTTTTCTATCTGTGTTTTTACATTCCCTGGTTTAGGTATCAAGATCATATTCATATTATACTAGAAATTTGGTAGAATTCTTTCTTTTCCTGTGTTTTTTTTTAAACAAACGATTTTATAATATTGTGATTAATTGTTTTTTGAAGTTTGATAGAATTCATTTGTAATTCAATCAAATCCTGTTTACTTTTTTTTTACTTTGGGAGTTTTTATTTGGTTCATTCTCTTTTTAAAAGTGAGCTATTTCAGGGGCAGCTGGGTAGCTCAATGGATTGAGAGCCAGGCCTAGAGACTGGAGGTCCTAGGTTCAAATCCAGTCTCAGACACTTCCCAGCTGTGTGACCCTGGGCAAGTCACTTGACCCCCATTGCCTACCCTTACTACTCTTCCATCAAGGAACTAATACACAGAAATTAAGGGTTTAAAAATATAAAAAAATAAAAATTAAAAATTAAAAAGTGAGCTATTTAATAAAAACACCTTAAATATCATTTTTAATGAATAAAAATAATTTTTCCTCTTGCTACCACCTTAATTAAGAAAGGAAAACAAAATCCTTGTTACAAATATATATGGTCAAACAAAACAAATTCTTACATTGTCTATTTCTAAAAATTAAAATTAAAGTTTGTGTTATTTAGGTCACCTATGTATTATTACCTATGAACATTGTATATTTTTGTAAATGTTTTTGCACTTTCTTTAAGTTTGTTACTTTTATTGGCATATAGTAGGATAGAATAGTCTCTGACATTTTCCTTTATTTCTTCAATTATTATGAATTTTTTCATTTTTGATACTGATAATTTGTTTTCCTATTTCTTTTCTTATTCCAAATTTCACAAAACATGATAAAACAAGCATTTCCATATACAAAGGAAAAGATTGTACATAAATGAAAAAGCAAATGTCATCTGTTTAGCTTACTTTTTTTTATATCGACATAATAAATCTCATCCACAAGTGTCCCAGCCCCTCTCAATCCTCCACACATCAAAGAAGGTAACATCTAGGAGACAAAATGTTTATACAAATTGTCTTTCATGTTTTCAGCCTTCAAGTTACTCTGTGAGGTAACATTGACAAGTTATTCTTCTAGAATTAATTCTGTAGCTGTGTATAATATTCTCTTGGTTCTACGCACTTCACTATTCATCATGCCATATCATCCTTTTCAAGATTTTTTCACTTTTAATTGACCTGTTCATCACTTCTTAGGTACTGTTAGACCTCCTTCCTTTACATTTTTTTCATTAAATCTTTTGATATCCTTGATCTTTTGCTCTTCTAAATGGATTTTGCTATTACTTTTTCTAACTCCATAAATTTTTTTGGCATTTTAATTAAAATGGCATTGAATAAGTAGATTAGTTTGTAGGGATTATAATTTTAATCTTATTCGCTCTCCCATTCATCAATAATTAATATTTCTCCAATTATTTAGATATCACTTTGTGTAAAAAGTATTTTATAATTATATTCATGAGTTTCTGGGTTTGTTTTAGCAGATATACTCCCAGGTATTTTATTCTGTTTGTGATTAGTTTAAGTGAAGAATCTCTATCTACCTTTTCTGCAAGACTTTGTTAGTAATATGTAAAAGTACTAATAATTTATGTGGATTTATTTTGTATTCTGCTACTTTGCTAAAATTATTGATAATTTTGATTAACTTTTTAGTTGAATCTCTAGGATTTGCCACATATACCATGATGTCATCTGCAAATAGAGATAGTTTTATTACCTCATTAGCCATTCTGATCCCTTCAATTTCTTGTTCTTTTCTTATTGCTATCGCTCACATTTCTACTACTAGAAAATAATGGACATCCTTGTTTCACTCCTGATCTTATTGAGAAGGCTTCCAACTCCTCTATATTACAGATAATACTTGTTGAAGGTATTAGGTATATGCTTCATATAATTTAAGAAAAAAATCATCAATACTTATGTTTTCTAGTTTTTAATAGGAAGGAGTACTACATTTTGTCAAGTGATTTTTATGCATCTTTTGATTTTTTTATTACTTTTGTTATTGATATTATCAATTATGTTCTACTTTAGGTATCAATACCACCTTATTTTTTTTTATAAAAACAAGTTTGGGAAAACTCCATTTTTACTTATTTTGAATAATTTATTTAATATTGGAATTAGTTGATCTTTATATGTTTGGTAGAATTCCCTTGTAAATCCATTCAGTAGTGATGCTTTTTTCTTAGAAATTTCATTTATGCTTTCTTAAATTTCTTTTTCTAAAATAAGTTTATTATTTTACCCTTATAGTCTAGGCAGTTTGTTTTTTAAGTATTCTTCTCTTTCTCTTAAATTAAATTTGTTTTCATATAATTGAGCAAAATAACTCTTACTACTTTTAATTTCATCTTCACTGAATTCAATCTTTTCATCTTTAATGCTAGTGATTTGGTTTTCTTCTCTCTTTTATCAGATTAGCCAATGTTTTTTCAATTTGTCAATTTTTATCATAAACTCATGGATTTATTTATTATTTCAATGGTCTTCTTACATTCAATTTTATTGACCTCACCTTTGCTTTTTAGAATTTCTAATTTGATGTTTAGTTGGGGATTTTATTTTTTTCTATTTTTTTAATTGAATTCACAATTTGGTGACCTGTTCTTTCTCTATTTTATTAATTTAAGCATTTATAGATTTAAATTTTCCTCTAATTACTGCTTTTTCTGTATCCCATGCATTCTGGTATGTTGTTTTATTATTACCATTCTCTTTAATGAAATTATTTATTGTTTCTATGATTTGTTTTTTAACCCTTTCATTCTTTAAGATTAAGTCTGTTTCCAATTAATTTTTTTTTGTTTTCATCTTTCTTTATTATATATAACTTTTATTGCATTATGGTCCAAAGAAGATACATTTAATATTTCTTCTTTGATATATTTAACTATAATGTTTTTGTGCCCTACTATGAGGTCTATTTTTGTAAAGGTATCAGGTACTATTGAGAAGGTATATTCTTCTCTGTTCCCATTCAGTTCTTTCCAGATATCTATCATATTAAATTTATCTAAGATTCTATTCATTTTCTGGATTTCTTTCTTATTTATTTTTTGGTTAGATTTATATAAATCTGAGAGGGGAAAATTAAAGTCCTCTATTATTATTGTTTTATTATTTATTTCTATCTGTAATTCCTTTCCTTTAAAAAAAATTAAATGCTATAACATTTGGTCCAAATAGATTTAATTCTGATAATGCTTGATTATCTCCGGGACCATTTAACCTGAAATCATTTCTCTGTTTATATATTTTGATTTTATCTATTTTAGCTTTAACTTTAGCAGAGATCTTAGTATCAGCTGAAGCATAGTATATTCTCTTCTAATCGTTTAGTTTTAGTCTACATGTATCTCATTTTTAAGTATGTTTCTTGTAAACAACATATTTTCAGGGTCTGTTTTTTTTAAATTTTAAACATTTATTAATATTCATTTTTAACATGGTTACATGATTCATGCTCCTACTTTTCCCTTCACCCCGCCCGCATCCCCCCCACCCATGGCCGACCCACATTTCCACTGGTTTTATCATGTGTCCTTGATCAAGACCTATTTCCAAATTGTTGGTAGTTGCATTGGTGTGGTAGTTTCGAGTCCACATCCTCAATCATGTCCACCCCACCCCACGTGTTCAGGCAGCTGTTTTTCTTATATGTTTCCTCTCCTGCAGTCCTTCCTCTGGATGTGGGTAGCGTTCTTTACCATAAATCCCTCAGAATTGTCCTGGGTTTTTGTATTGCTGCTGGTACAGAGGTCCATTACAATCGATTTTATCATAGTATATCAGTCTCTGTGTACAATGTTCTTCTGGCTCTGCTCCTATCGCTCTGCATCAGTTCCTGGAGGTCTTTCCAGTTCACCTGAAACTTCTCCAGTTTGTTATTCCTTTTAGCACAATAGTATTCCATCACAAGCATATACCATAATTTGTTCAGCCATTAGAGTCTGGTTATTGATGCATTCTGCTCTCCATTTTTGTCTTATAGGTGAATTCATCCTATTTGTATTCAACATCATAATTACTAATTGTGTATTTCCCTCCATTTTGTTTTTCCTTGCTGTTTGTCCTCTTCCTTTATTTTCACTATGTCCCTCTTCAGGCGAATAATTTCTTCTGACTACTCTCTCTTCAATTCACACCCCTTATTAGAAGCCTTCAGTTTTCCTCTTACCTTACACTCCTAATTCCAAATTGCTTTACCTTTTTAAAGATAGCACACTTGTCCTTTCCCCTTTCCTTTTATTTTTTATGCTATTTGCCTTTCCAAACATCACTTCCTTATACCCTCAGCTATGCCCTTCCATTTCTTGATGAGTTAAGTTCTAAAAATTCCTTCCTTATCTTATTCTGAGTCTTCTCCTTTTACCCTAACCCCTACTTCTTGATATGTACTCCTTTCTAGGTATTCCTCCATTTTCTTATTCCCTTGACCTTCTTTCTCTTAATCTACCCTTTCTTCTCTTACTCCTTCACTCCCTTTAGGGGACTCTTAGTTCCTCCCTTATATTATCCACTTTGCCTCCTGTTTCTCTATATGTTAAGAAGATCTTTACCCTTCTAGATGCATATGTTCACCTCTAATCCTAATCTGATGAGATGTGGGTTCTCATACCCTTTTCTATGGCAGTTCTTCCTTTAATTCCTCTTTTATATAAGATAATTGTTCCATTTTACTTTTTCGTGATCTATTTTATTGGCATTTTAGCTCATTCTGTTATATTCAATTTCATTTCACATCATCTATATCTTTTAATGTACTTGGGTAATGTTTTCATTCTTAAGGGTGGTAGATGACATTTCTCCATATAAAATGAAATAATTTTACTTTCTGATTCATTTATAAATGGTCTTTCATAATTATGTTTGTTTTGTAGATTAAATTTTCTATTGCATTCTGGGTTTTTTCCCTAAGCATAGTTGAAATTCCTTTAGTTTGTTACATATCCATTTTTGCCTTGTATGATTTACTTTGCTGGGTATGTTATTCTTTGTTGTAAACCCATTTCTTTTGCTTTTTGAAATATTATCT
This sequence comes from Gracilinanus agilis, assembly GCF_016433145.1. Classification (NCBI taxonomy): domain Eukaryota; kingdom Metazoa; phylum Chordata; class Mammalia; order Didelphimorphia; family Didelphidae; genus Gracilinanus; species Gracilinanus agilis. The sequence goes on from NC_058135.1 coordinate 123,201,330, forward strand.
TTCATTTCCTTTGTTCTTTTCATGTTGTGACTGCTAAATCTTGTGTTATTTTGATTGCAGCCCCACAGTATTTAAATTATTTGTTGCTGTTGTTGTTGCTTTTAATATTTTCTGGGAACTACAGAACTTAGCAATGATGTCCTTGTGCATTTTCATCTTTGGGTCTCTGAGGTTGTAATCAGTGGATTTTTTCCATTTCTATTTTACCCCCTAGTTCTAGAATTTCTGGACAGTTTTCCTTGGTTTCTTGAAGTAGGATTTCTAAACTCTTTTTTTAACTCATAACTTTCCAGGAGTCTGGCTATTCTTACATTGTTTCCCCTTGATCTATTTTCTAGGACATTTATTTTGTGACAAGATATTTTATATTCTCTTCTACTATTTCATTTTTAAAAATTTTGCTTTGTTATTTCTTGTTGTCTTAGGAAGGTGTTAGCTTTCCCATTATTAAATTCTAGTTCTTAATGAATTATTTCCTCCCATGAGTTTCTAGATCTCTTTTTCCATTTGGGTCTTTTTAAAAAATTTTTTTTCTTGATTTTCTTGCCTTGCTCTTCCCCACTATCCCCTAATTTTTTCCTCAGTCTCTCTCATTTGGTTTCAGAGGATTTTTAAGCTCTTCTAAAGTCTCTTTTTGAGCTTGTGACCATCTATTGTTTTTCTTTGCTCTTTTTAAAATTAGTCATTTTTACTTCACTATCTTCTGAATTTGAACCTAGGTCTTCTCTGGCCCCATAACAGCCAGTTTATAAGCCTTATGCTAGAGTCCCAGGGTTCCTAGGGTGCTGGTGCTGGGGATAGCAAGGGAGGTGGTGATGCCTCAGGTTTCAGGATTTGTTTGTGTTTGTTATTTCCTGGGTCTTATTTTGTTCTTCTAATTTCTATAATCCATTGTCAGGTATAATCCTTGTTCCCAGTCTGTTATTAATCTCAAATTAAAAATCAACCAGAGCCCCCAGGCCTTTCTGCCACTGCAACTGCAAGCAGTTTCCCCCTGTGGCAGCAACCAATGATTCCCCTCTTCTGGGGGAAACCACAGCTGACCATCAACCACACTCACCAACATGCATTCCTTCCTCACTCCACTTTTTCTGATGCTGCAGACTAAATCCTTCCTTGGTCAGTAGTGAGGCTGAAGGTTCTCCTCTCAGGGCCTGGTGCCAGTAGACTCTTCCACAATGTCAATAAATCCCACCCCAGCTGTGGACAAGCAGGTTGCAGCCAATACAACTGCTCCCAGGGCTCTCTGCCCACCAATTCCAGTAACACTCTCCTGGATGCAAGCTCTCCAGCTCTGCAGACAGGTGAGGCTGCTGGTCTTGCCCCCAAGGGTTGCCTTGTTGATTTTGCTACCCAGTGGGAAAGAAGTTAGGGAAGTCAGAGGCCTTCTTGCCTAGTTGTCCCTGCCCACTGAGCCTGGCTCCCAACTCCTGATCTGTTTTTTTCCTGCTTTTAGCATTGGTTCTATAAAATTATTTTTGGTTATTTGTGGGAGGTATTAGGAAGACAAGAAAGCTTCATGTCCTACTCTGCCATCTTCCCACAATTGCTCCTCCTATTTCTTTTTAAAATAGAATAGCTAAGAGTTTATTTTTATTTTAAAATCTATTTAAAACTACTTTTATTAATGTGATATTGACATTTCTATTTTATTAATGTTTTGATTTTTCAGATTTGTTATTCTGATGTTTAATTTCTCTTCTTAAAAAATGTTCTTGATTTAATACTCTCTTTTTAGTTGCATGACCTGTTTGTTGATCTGTTCCTTTTCTATTTTGTTGATTAAGGTGTTTAAAACTATATATTTTCCTCTAAGGATTGCTTTGGTTGAATATACAAAATGTCTGTTTGTTGTCTCATTTTGTTATGATCTTTAATCATATTATCTGTTGTTTTTTAATAATTTGTCTTTTTACCCATCAATTCTTTAGAACTGGTTAGTTTTCACGTAATTAAATTTAATTCTTTCTGCAACAGCTCTTTATTGAATATAAGTTTTGTATATTGGGTTAATTAAAGGATATGTTTTGTATTGTAGCTTTTTGCATTTGTTTGTAAAATTTTTGCATGACTAATTTTCATAAAGTTTTCATGCACGGCTTAAACATATGTATACTCTATATTCTATTCTCATCCACTAATCATCAGAGATCTATTATATTTAATTTCTAAGATTGTATTCAGATCTTCTTGTTCTCTTCCTCCTTCATCTCTTTCTCCTCCTTCTCCTCTTCCCCTTCCTCTTCCCTATTTCCTCAGAAAGTAGCACACCGAAAACTTGATACTTCCCACTATAATATTTATCAAGCACGCCAAACATATTTTTATATTTGATCTGCATTGTTAGTGCTCTCTTAAGTGTTAAAATTAGGCAATCAACAGAAAAATAAATTAAGCCCTGATTTTGCCTATGTCCAAGGTTTATAAATCCTCATAATTGACAATTCAGCAATTGACTATCCAAGTGTATTCAAACTAGTTCTTGCACAGCCCTGGCTATAGATGATGTTTTTTAATCAATCTTCAACCATTTATTAAGCACCAACTACAAGTATCCCTTCCACATCACAACTTTCTCCATCTGTTTCAATATATTGTAGGCATGCAGAAGACATTAAATGAGAATATTTTTGAGAGATTTGCAGAAGCTACAGATGACACACAAAGGCCAGCAGATGACACAAAAAAGTTTAAAAACTCAGAAATGCATACGTAACCCATAATTTGCAGTAAGGTATTGCAAACACCCCATAAAAGAAAAAGCAAAATTCCAACTTCTCTGGAATAAAGGGAGGGCCCAAAAATTTTACATGGATATTCCAGATTGCTGGGGCACAACATCTCTAATCCCCATGATATGAAAAGGATACCTGGATATGACCATTACAACAGTAGTACTAGAGATGCAAAGATAAAATGATAAGATCCTCTCATGGAGTTCATATTCTCTTAGGAAAGACTACATAAACAACATATTTAGCATTAAGTAAAATTTAAGTATATACAAAATATATACAATGTAATTTGGGAGGGATTTTCTAGCACCTGGGAAGTTTAGGAGAGATTTCATGTAGAAAATAGTGAGCTGAGCTTGGAATCAAACAGTATATTCCAAGAGTTGTCTGAAGGAGAAATTGCATTCCAGGCATGAGAGATATTCTGTGCAAAAGCATAGAAATGAGAGATAGAGTACCTTGTATGAAGAATGGCAACAAGTCTAATTTAACTGGACTCCAGAGTACATAAAAGGGAGTAAAGTAGATTGGAACTTCATGGCGAAAAATCTTAGATGTGAAATTTTCTAGAGGCAAAAGGAAGCCAGTAGAGCTTCTTGAAGAAGGGGATCACATGGTCAGATCTGCATTTTTAGACTATGACTTTGGAATTATAAGTAGATAATGAATTAGAGGGGAGAGAGAATTTCAGAAGTGATTTTCTGCTCTCCCCTTTTCCTTTTGCCTTCAACCTTTGCAACATCAGCATCTTGTCCATTGAGTCCTGTCTTCTCATTATGTGGCCAAAGGATTTAAGCTTCAGCTTTAGTATTTGACCTTCCAGCAAATAGTCTGAATTAATTCTTTAAATTTGACTGATTTGATCTTGATGTCCAAGGGATTCTCAAAAGTCTTCTCTAGCCCCACAGTTTGAAAGTGCCAATTCTATGGTGCTCAGCTTTCTTTAGAGTCCAACTCTCACAGCCATATATTGCTACTTGAAAAACCATATATTAAATTTAAAATGTTCAAAAGGAAGTTAAAGATGTGGAACTAGAGTTCAAGAGAGAAATTAGCACTGGATATATAGATCTGGGAGACATCCACAGAAATTTAAGCTTAAGAAGCAGATGAGTTTGCCAAGAGAAAAAGCAGAAAGAAAGAAAGGACAGAACCTTAGCAGAGACTTACACTTTTGCAGTGGAATATAGATGATATAATCCAGCCAAGAAGACTGAGACTCATATATTTATTTCTTGGCCAGGTGCTTTGGATGGGCAATAGAAGGGAGGACTGGTGGAAAGGGAACAAGCATTTATTAAGCTCCCACCATGTGCCAGGAATTGTGCTATGCAATTTACAAGAACTCACCAGGTTGCTTTTATGTCATAGTTTCAGTAAAGCGTGTTTTTCTTATTGTTTGTTTGATTTCCCCCATCATGTTTTTTCTTTGAGGATGAGCAAGTCAATTTCTTCAAAATGTGTATGGATTCCACTGTGTTTTTGTTGTATCCCCATTTTTTTCATTTCAATTAATACAATTTCATCTGCCACTAGGAGAATATGGAGAACATCTCAATAGACTGAGAATCCAGGAGATATATTTCACTGCTTGGTACAAAAAATAACAAAATTATTTATGAAAGAGTTCCATTTTTGTAAGCTTAACTTTGTGTCTTCAAATGGAGTTTGTTACGTCCACTTTGGCTGACTTCCTTATCTGCCCCTAAATTCCTCAGTTAAGCTAAGATGCTAAGATGCTCCCCATTGCCATTCATGTTTTTTTTTAATGTTGCACTTCTAGCAGGATGAGTCCTGCATGACTCAGGAAAACATTATCTCAGATCTGCAGAGTAAACTGAAACTATCATGCATGCTTTTGACCTTCAAGGGAGGTTCCGGAAGAGGCTTCATTAGCCAAGCCTAGGAGCAGCAAAACTGCCAGAATGGAAAGAGAACAAAGAAGATCTTTATCCACTTCCATTGTGCCCCAAACTCCCAGTAATCCAGGCACTCCCTAAAAGGAAAAACAGAGTCTTTTACCACCTCAAAGCAAGGTTTCTTCATTTTTTTCCTTCTCTTTCTCTAAATTCCAACTTGGAAGACAACTCAGAACCTCATAGCTCTTCCTTTCGCTAAACGGTTAGTTTGAGATTCACACTCTGACATCTAGTGAAATCAGAAGCAAATGGGAATCACCTGGAACTTGTCTGGTTGGTACATGCCTGGCCACCTGCCTTCATCTACTTTTCAAGGGGATTATAGCATTGTCTAGATATGGGATCCATTTCAATCTCAACTTGATCTCAGGATGAGCTTGAAATTTAAAAGCTAAATAAAATAATTATATTACCATCCTGGGAACAGGACTAAAACTCTATAGATGAACGATTAACAAGCAAGACTGTGTTTTCATGAAAAATATCACGCTTGAATAGCATCACCTTACCAATGTATTTTCTAACAGAGTAGATCATTGGCTTATATACTTCAGAAAGATAGATAATCCCCTGTTTCTGCGATTGGACCTTTGGATGGCTCAGAGTATAATTTTTGAGTTGTAAGGTCTTTTAAAGATTATTTAGTCAATGTATTTGGGGGGATTGGGTTCTAATTTTTAAGTATCTGGTTTATGTCTCTAATTCTATATGAGGGGAGGTGATCAGCAGAGTCCCTGATCAATTTCCTAAATGATGAATCACTGTAATTAGATTACAGAGTGTAAACATTTGATTAGGAGTATCTCAGGAGCACATCCTCCCAGAAAAGGTAGGCATGCCCACTGGTTACTTGCTAAAAGTAGAGCATTCTCTTGTTTGGTTCCCTATCAGATGATTGACTAAATAGGACTCAGGAGGGATGGATTTTTGTCAGAGAAGCAATCACTCTCCATGAGCTCTAAAAGCAAGCAGACAGAACAGTTCACTCCTTTGGATTTATTGGTTACCTTCCTGCGGTCAAAAGTCAGGCCATCCTGTAGCAGGGCAGAACTGTACCGTTCGGTGTAAGAGAGGCTATGAATAGTCTCTCCTCTTTATAGGAATTGAAAATAACTGCTTTGAGGCAGGGATATGTGCTTGATTGCAGAATGAAGGGATCCAGGCAGTGGTGTTTCCTTGCTGAAGAGATAAAACCTAGAATAATGAGAGATTTGGTGATTTTAGATAAATGGGCAATGATGCAAATGATGCCCCTTGAAATGGCTGCCCCATCAGCTTTAGATGAGACTTGCCTTTTGCCCCACAATAGTCATAGGTATCTATGAATTGAGATTTTAGTTCAGAGATGTTGCCTGAAAATAGCTACCACATAAAAAGGAAGCAGTTTTGACTACTAAGTTCCAATTAGAATTTTCCTAGGTCCTTCAGAAAGACATCAGTGGAAATGCTTGCATTCACCTTAGAGAGGCTCTCCTGATAAGCATCCAAGGAAAGGCTCGTGTCCTCTAATTTTATCAACATCATAAGGATAAGAGGGAGTTGATATTGTGTGTGGGCATGTCTACAAAACTGTCCATGTGATCATTCTTTTCAGGTTGATATTAACACTGTGAATATGTGGCAGATAATTTAATATTCAAACTACCCTTACCTTCAAATGTTTTGTTTTCATAATAATCTAAATTGTCTCTTTTTAGGACTTGTGTTCTTATTTTCCACATACTGAGGTAATAATTGTTTTTCTTACCCATAAATTTTGAATTGGGAAATAAATTCTCTAATGATACATACTTGGAGAAGTAATCATAATCTTATGATCACAGATTTAGAGCTTCAAATCCGCACCTTTCTTCTGTAGATGAAAAAATTAAGATTTAGAATTGTTAAAGGGCTTGTCCAAAGTCATCTAAGCAGATAGAAGAAAAACTGGGATTTAAATCCAAGTCTCCTGACTCCAAATCCTGTTCTCTTTCCAGTATATATATATATATATATATATATATATATATATATATAT
>NC_058135.1:123208379-123262171 GCF_016433145.1 Gracilinanus agilis
TGTGTGTATAATATTATATTATTATAATATTATATTATAATATTATATTATATTATTATATTATATCCAGTATATTGCCTTTTTGCCACTGGGTATGAGTGCAGTCTGGTATCAAATGAGGTCTTTCTAAGACATCTGAAGTTATGATGGATTTAAAAAAAATTTAGAAACACATATAAAATTAAATTCAAGTCATTTAATATTTATTAAGCAGTATTATTGTCATACTAGAAAGAGTTTGTAGGGTGATTATAAGACATGGGGTAGCATCCTGGTTCTTCCTGGGTAAGCCTGAGCAACAATAATACCGCATAGTTACAAAATATCTTAATTTTTAAAATTTTAATTTTATTAATTAATTTAGAATATTTTTCCATGGTTACAAGATTAATGTTCTTTCTCTCCCCTCCTCCCACCCCTCCCCATAGCCAACATACAATTCCACTGGATTTTACATGTAATACCTTAAGTTTTGCAAAATATTCCTATACATCAAATTACTTAAACTTTTTGGGCCTCGGTTTCCCCATGTATAAAATGAGGGATTGGACTTTCTCATTTAGGTCTAAATCTGTGAACCACTATTCAAGGTTCTGGTAGGTATGCCAGAAAAAGTAAGACATAGCCATCGCCCTCCATGAGCTCATAATCTTGAAAATAATGAAATATCTAAATGCTTCATTTGAAAATAGATTTGAAATTACAGTAATCACAATTTCTGAATTCATTTCTCTTTCAAAGATTTCTCTTAGGCAAGACAATTTTTCAGCATACAGAAGTAAAAAGCCAACAAAGCAATTCAACCAGATTTATCGAGAGCTTACTACATGTTAGGTATTGTGCTAGTTCCTGGGGACATATAAAGATAAAAGTGGGAAACAGCCTTTGTCCTTAAGCAGCTTACTTTCTGCTGAGCCATTATTTGAAAACACATTAGCAAAACCAAGAGAAGCTAAGAAGAGGCACTAGTGCCCAAGGGGCTTAGAAGCTAAAGATTTAAAGAGGTGAAGGTGAGAGAGGTGGGCACTCTATCCATGAGGGGCAGCTAATGCAAAGGTATAAAGGTAGGAGCTTGAATATCAAGTTTAAAAATAGCAACTAGCCCAATTTGGCTGGTGTATGAAGTTCACAAAGGGGAATTAATGTGAAGTCTGGAGATGAAGACTGGAGACTGTAAGCATATTGCTTGAAGCTTTCAATACTGGGCTGAGAAGTCTGTGTTTTATCCTAGAGGCCATAAGAAACAACTAAAATTTCTCAAGAAGAGAAGTGACCTGGTCACTCCTGTACTTAAGAAAGACAATTGTGACAGCTGATTGAAAAACGGATTGGAGAGGGGGAAAATTGCCAGTAGGGAAACCAACTGGGATGCCACTGTGATAGCCTAGGCAAGAAGTGATGATGGGTTAAACTAGGATGGGGTCTATATGTATGGGAAGAAGGGGGCAGATGCAAGAGAGGTGGTAGAGATATTTTCTGAATCTAGGAACCAAGTAGGTGTTTTCATAACCCTGAGTTATGAACATATGACAAATGAGGATGTTAGATTAGATGATCACTGAAGGTCTTTCCATTGAAATCCCCATTAAAAAAAAGATGCCATGGAATTTGGGTTTTGCTCTCTACAGCAACTTGAATATGTCCTTGAAGCACCACATTTGCCATTGCATTATACATCTCTGACATCCTCAATAAATGTTTCTAGTGCAAAAATGGAAATTCTCAAGGATCCTTAAAGTAGGTCTTGTTATGTAAAGCAGCCTTACCCAGCAGAACTAAATTAGACTTAGATCCAGTTGGAAAGCAAAACAAAACAAACATTCATAAAAGTTTGTAAAATGAGTTAAAGTATGAAATACAGAAGCCTGTTGTATGGTCTTCATTTTTGTGTGGTCACCTAACTGCGTCTTTTAAACAATAGGCATTTGATAAATGTTTGTTAATTTGGATGGAATAAAGGAAGACAAAATGTTGTAGCAAAAAGAATACCCGAGTAGGAATCTGTTTGCCTGTCCTCTGGGAAAGTTTTGCAAATCATTAGTGTGTGACCTTGGGTAAGGCAGTTAGCTGTTAAAGACTGAATTTCCTTACCTGCAAAAAGTGACAGTTGACCTTGGACCTCACAAAGATATCACGAGTTTCAAATAATACCACATGTGGTATTATTTGAAAAGTAACGTGTTCTTCAATAATATAAGGCACTGGTAAAAATTTATAGAACACAGAACTAGAAAGGGTCTTAGAGGTGGTCATCTTGTCCTAATCTCTTTAACTAATGCAGAAGGAAATTGAGGCCCAATGAATTTGTCTCCATATTCAAGATAGAAGCACCTCAAAGGAATGTGGTCTGTGACAAAATTTACTTTCGTTCAGATCTTCTCAGCTACTATACTGCCTTGTTTCCAAAATTTTAATAAGGGGAACCTCTCTGAATGACAAATTAAATTTTTTGTTCTCATGTCACATTACCAGGAGAAGATAGAATCCAATTCCTTTTCCGCCACTTCTGTTGAAATCATAGGGTTTCATCTTCTTCTGATGGCTCTGAGTTATCACCACTCTCCATGGATGCAAATAGCAATCTACCCATACTTTCTCATCCCGTGAAATTTTTGTCCATTTCAATCTGGCATTCTACCCAACATATTGGAAGTCTTCCTTTGGGTCTTGGAACATTCCACAGAGATTAGATTTGAGTGGTCATCCTAGATATATGACTGACTTACCTCCCTTTCTGATGATATCTTTAATATGTGTGCAGGATAATTAAGTAATAACAATCAATAATAATAACCAACAATTACATAGTATTTTAAGGTTGCCACTATAGGTTCATTTATTAAGCATCCATTATATTCCAAGAATTATCTTAGGCACTGAAGACAGATAGACAAAGGTGAAATAATCTACCTTCAGGAGGCTTACACTACATCAGGGGAGACAACATGAATCTGTGTTAAATATGTACAAAATATATTTAACTAATTATTTTTGATAGTTATTTCAAGAGTCCCAGGGTTCTCCCTCCCTGCCTCCCTGCTCCACATTAAAGGAGGCATTGCTTGACAAAAAAAGGTTTGAAAAATATAGAAATTATATCTTTTATATTTCTGTTTATCAATTCTTTCTCTAAAGGTTGATATTCTTCAAGCATTAGTTCAGCAGCTGTATATAATGTTCTCTTGGTTCTACATGTTTCATTTTTCATTATTTCTTTTGTCTTTCTATTTAAAAAACCCAACCTGCTCATTTCTTGCAGCACCATAGTATCCCATTACAATAAAATGTTTCTTTTTTAAAAAGCTGTATTGAACTTCCTGGTTAAGATGGCAGCAGAGTAAAAAGCAGCTACTTAACCTCTCCTAACCTTAACATACGGCATAAAAACAAATCCAGAGGAATAAAGGGACCCCACAACAGGGCGCAGCATTGGAGGTACTTGGAATCGGGGCATTTCCATGCTGTAAAGGGTTGAAAAAGCTCTCATTAAAACACGAGCTGAGCAACCCCCTCCCCCACCCCACACCAACTACAGTGCCAAAGCCAGTGCACAAGAGTTAGAGCAAGTTTGGGGCACAGATTAAGTCCTTGGCAGCTACCTGGGGTCACCAGGGCCTACTCCTTAGAGCAGCATGACTTAAGACCCCAAGAGGCTAAAGAACACGCAGACTTTGAACGCAGACCCTGAGCCCAGACATGAGTGAGGGTGCGGACACAAGCCCAAACTTGAATCCTGAGTGCAGGCGAAGACTTGGATCTTGAGGGCAGGTGAGGACTTGGATCTTGAGCTCAGGCACGGACCTTGAGTGGGGACCCAGTGCAAAAGGGATTCACAACTGTGGAAGCAATGCCCTGAGACTGTTAAAGGAGCCTCAGGCAGAGGAACAAGTAAGGGGACCACCAGGAGGCTTGACCCTGAGAACAACTGATACTTCAGAAGCTTAAAGAGCTCAGACAGACCCTGAGTGTGAGGATAAACCTGAGAGGGCACAGGGCTAACAATGGCAAGCCAGAGACAAGAACCCCAAAAGAGAAAGATCATCAAGAAGAAATCTGTAACACTCCACAACTTTTACATAGATAAAAATCCAGACAAAAGAACAAACAGCAGAGAACAAACAAGTAATCATATCCGAACCTTCCCAAAATAATGAAAACTGGCCACTAGCTATTGAAGAGTTCAAATCTGAGATGATGAGAAATATGGAAGAGATTTAGCGAGAGAAGTGGGAAATAGCTCAAAAGGAAATAAACAGGTTAGAAGACAGAAACTCCTAATTCGAGAAAGATGCCCTAAAATCAAACGAAATGGTAAGCAAATTGGAAACCAAAATTTGGCAAGAAAATAACAGTTTAAAAGGCAGAATTTTGCAATTGGAAAGTGAGGCTCAGAAATCAAACGAACTGATAAGCAAATTGAACACCAGAAATGACCAGATTAAAAAGGAAAACCAAAAGATTATAGTCAAAAACCAGTCCCTTAAAGGCTAGAATTGAGCAATTAGAAGCTAATGATCTCTCAAGACAGCAAGAACAAATAAAACAAAGTCAAAAGACGGATAAAATAGAAGGAAACATGAAATATCTCAATGAGAAAGTGACAGACCAAGAAAACAGGTCTAGAAGAGACAATCTGAGAATCATTGGTATTCTTGAAAAAGCAGAAATTAATACAAATTTGGACTCTATACTAAAAGAAATTTTTCAGCAAAATTGCCCTGAAGTTGTACAACAAGAAGGCAATGTAGACATTGAAAGGATCCAAAGATCACCCTCTACACTAAATCCAGAAAAGACAACCCCCAGGAATATAATAGCCAAATTCAAGAGCTTCCAAGTAAAAGAAAAAAATTTACAAGAAGCCAGAAAGAGACAATTCAGATATCAAGGAGCAACAATCAGGATCACACAGGATCTGGCAGCCTCCACACTAAAAGACTGCAAACCTTGGAATATGATATTCAGAAAGGCAAGAGAACTGGGTCTACAACCACAGATCACCTACTCATCAAAACTAACCATATACTTCCAAAGGAAAGTTTGGGCATTCAACAAGATAGGAGATTTCCAAGTATTTGCACAGAAAAGACCAGGACTAAATGGAAAGTTTGATAGCCAACCACAAAAATCAATAGAAACATGAAAAGGTAAATAAGAAACAGAGGAGAAAGAAAGAAAACTCGTATTTTTTTTAAATTTGCCTCTTTAAGGGCTTCAATATGATCTAATTATTGGTATTCCTATGTGGAGAAATGTTATGTATAATTCTCTATAAGGAACTCTATTCATTATTATAGTATTCACTATTATAGTAATTAGAAGAATTATCCATAGGGAGAGGTTGGAATACTAAATGGTCTAAGATAATATGGGGGTGGGAAAGAGGGAGGTGAAGAGTAGAGGACACCAAGAGAAACTTGAATATATAAGAAAAATAGGTTATTCTATTACACACAAAGAGGATATGGGAAGGGGAAGGGATGAATACTATTATAAGAAGGAGAGGAAGAGAGCATTAAGAGGTAATATTTACACCTTACTCTCAGTGTAATTAACCCTGAGAGGGAAGAGTAACTTTATCCATTGGGATATAAAACTCTATCCAACCCTTCTGAGAAAGTCAGAAGGGAAAAACCATGGGGAGCAGGGGAGTGGGGAGGTCATAAAAGGGAGGGGAGAAGAAGCGGGTGAGAATTCACTAGGCCTTAAAAATAAATAGAGGGGAATAATAAAGGAGTGGGTAGAAAGGGTAGTAAATCAAGGGAGGCGACAAGGGTTACTGGCATAAAGCAAACCACTGTTTTAAAAAAGGAAATAGTGTAAGAAGAAGGGGTAGAACTAGGAGACGATACCAAAATGTTGGGGAATACTAAACTGATAATTATAACTCTGAATGTGAATGGGATGAACTCGCTCATAAAATGGAAGCAAATAGCAGAGTGCATTAGAAACCATATACTAGCAAAGAGACTCCAGCAAGAAGACAAGGGGACCATCCACCATGATCAGGTGGGATTTATACCAGGAATGCAAGGATGGTTCAACATTAGGAAAACCATCCACATAATTGACCATATCAACAATCTAACAAACAAAAATCACATGATTATCTCAATAGATGCTGAAAAAGCCTTTGACAGAATACAGCATCCATTCCTATTGAAAACACTGAAAAGTATAGGAATAGAAGGAACTTTCCTAAAAATAATAAACAGTATATACCTAAAACCATCAACAAGCATCATATACAATGGGGATAAATTAGAAGCCTTTCCAATAAAATCAGGAGTGAAACAAAGATGTCTATTATCTCCTCTATTATTTAACACTGTACTAGAAACATTAGCAGTAGCAATTAGAGAAGAAAAAGTAACTGAAGGTGTCAAAATAGGCAATGAGGAGACTAAGCTATCACTCTTTGCAGATGATATGATGATCTGCTTAAAAAATCCTAGATAATCAACTAAGAAGCTTGTAGAAATAATCAACAACTTTAGCAAAGTTGCAGGATACAAAATAAATGCACATAAATCATCAGCATTTCTATATATTTCCAACACATTAAAACAGCAAGAGGTAGAAAGAGAAACACCATTTAAAATCACCCTAGACAATATAAAATACTTAGGAATATATCTACCAAAACAAGCACATGAATTATACAAAAACAACTACAAAATACTTTCCAAACAATTAAAACTAGATCTAAACATTTGGAAAAATTTTGATTGCTCATGGGTAGGACAAGCTAACATAATAAAAAATGACCATTCTACCCAAATTAATTTACCTATTTAGCGCCATACCTATCAAACTACCAAAAAACTTTTTTACTGAACTAGAAAAAACAATAACAAATTTCATTTGGGATAACAAAAGATCAAGAATATCAAGGGAAATAATGAAAAAAAAATGTGAAGGAAGGGGGCCTAGCAATACCAGATATTAAACTATACTATAAAGCAGCAGTCATCAAAACAATATGGTACTGGCTAAGAGATAGAGAGGAGGATCAGTGGAATAGACTTGGGGTAAATGACATCAGCAAGACAATGTATGATAAACTCAAAGAGCCCAACTTTTAGGACATGAATCCACTATTTGACAAAAACTGCTGGGAAATTTGGAAAACAATATGGGAGAGATTAGGCTTAGATCAACATCTCACACCCTACACCAAGATAAATTCAAAATGGGTGAATGACTTGAATATAAAGAGGGAAACTATAAACATGTTAAGGGAACACAGAATAGTATACTTGTCAGATTTCTGGGAAAGGAAAGACTTTAAAACCAAGCAAGAGTTAGAGAAAATTACAAAATGTAAATTAAATGGTTTTGATTATATTAAACTAAAAAGCTTTTGTACAAACAAAAACAATATAGTCAAAAATCAGAAGGGAAACAAGAAATTGGGAAAAATCTTTATAACGAAAAACTCTGACAGGGGTCTAATTACTCAAATATACAAGGAGTTAAAGCAATTGTATAAAAAGTCAAGCCATTCCCCAATTGATAAATGGGCAAGAGACATGAATAGGCAATTTTTCAGGTAAAGAAATCAAAAGTATCAATAAGCACATGAGAAAGTGTTCCAAATCACTAATAATTAGAGAAATGCAAATCAAAACAACTCTGAGGTATCACCTCACACCTAGCAGATTGGCTAAAATGAAAGAAGGGGAGAGTAATGAATGTTGGAGGGGATGTGGCAAAATTGGGACATTAATGCATTGCTGGTGGAGTTGTGAACTGATCCAGCCATTCTGGCTGGCAATTTGGAATCATGCTCAAAGGGCTATAAAAGACTGCCTGCCCTTTGATCCAGCCATACCATTGTTGGGTTTGTACCCCAAAGAGATCATAGATAAACAGACTTGTATGAAAATATTTATAGCTGCGCATATAAGAAAAACAACTGCTTGAACACATGGGTCGGGGTGGACATGATTAAGGATGTGGTCTTGAAACTACCACACCAATGCAACTAACAACAATTTGGAAATAGGTCTTGATCAAGGACCAGTGGAAATGTGGGTCGGCCATGGGTGGGGGGAATGCGGGGGGTGAAGGGGAAAGTAGGAGCATGAATCATGTAACCATGTTAAAAATGAATATTAATAAATGTTTAAATTAAAAAAAAATATTTATAGTTGTGCTTTTTGTGGTGGCAAAAAACTGGAAAATGAGGGTATGCCCTTCAATTGGGAATGGCTGAACAAATTGTGGTATATGCTGGTGATGGAATACTATTGTGCTCAAAGGAATAATAAACTGGAGGAATTCCATGTTAACTGGAAAGACCTCCAGGAACTAATGCAGAGTGAAAGGAGCAGAGCCAGAAGACATTGTACACAGAGACCAATACACTGCGGTAAAATTGAATGTAATGGACTCCTGTACCAGCAACAATGCAAAGACCCAGGACCATTCTGAGGGATTTATGGTAAAGAACGCTACCCACATTCAGAGGAATAACTACAGGAGTGGAAACAGAAGAAAAACAACTGCTCGAACACATGGGTTGTGGTGGACATGATTGGAGATGTAGACTAGAAACTATCACACCAATGCAACTACCAACAATTTAGAAATAGGTCTTGATCAATGACACATGTTAAAACCAGTGGAAATACACATCAGCCATGTGGGGGGAGGGGGAAGTTCGGGGGTGAAGGGGAAAGTAAGAGCATGAATTATGTAACCATGTTAACTTTTCAAAAAAATAAGTATTAATAAATGTTAAAAAAAAAAAAGATGTATTGAAAATCATTAATAGCCAGCAAAGTCTTCCTGTAAGAGATGCCATTAGAATCTTGAAAGAGATGGAAGACTCCATGATGCAAAATGTGGAGCAAATTCATTTCAGATACAAGGGGTAGCTAGTCTAAATGCACAGAGATGGAAAAAAACTATATAAGGAACAATAAGAAGATTGTTGATAATAATAGCATGAATGATTGAAATTTATATAGTGCCTGAAAGTTGATATAGCTTGTTTTAATCTCAGTACACACCTGGGAGGTAAAAGTATTATTTCCCCCATTTTAGAAATATGGAAACTGAATGACTTACTGTCACATGACCAATAACAGGCATTATTAGAACTTGTTTCTGGTGACTCCCAGCCTGGCACTGTTGCCACCTTACAAATAAAGAGTTCTATAAGACCTCCTTGTCCTCTAATTAGAAGTCTTCAAGGAAAAGTTGGTTGGCCACTTCTCAATTATGTTATAGTGGGGACTTCTTTTGGGTTTGATTTAGATGAACTGGCTACTGGGATTTCTTCCATGTCTTAACATTTTATGATTTTGAAAAATCTATAGCTAAAATTGGGATTTTTTCCACCTGAGGCAAAAATAATTTTGGGAAGGGAATTTAGGGAATAGCACAGAGGACAGTACAGATCTGGAAAGGAAATATTCTGGACTTTGACATTGCAACGATTGGGATAGGGAAGAGGTTAGCTCTAGAAAAACTATCAGAGGACTGTGAAATGTCAGGCACAGGTGTGATGATCTCTGTGGGGAAGAAGCATATCTCTTTATTCCAGGTATAAAACATAGACCTTCAACTTCAGGATATCAGTGTCTTAAGGCAAAGCCCATTTTGTACCTTGGTAATTATTTCTCTGATTAATACAATTAATACCAAAGGAATTATGACTCTCCTGGCATGCCTTTTGTCTATATATATGTTATTTTGGAAACTCTTGTAGTATTAATGTGACATCTCACAGTATTTTTAAAGTATTTTAAAATTATTCCCAAAAATATATTAAAGATGAATGGTAAACAATCTGCTCCCACAAGTCTTTACTTAGGTATATAATCATAGCAATGAAACATTATTTATATAAAATCCTTAATAATCGCATATCATAGATTTTATACCAGGCACATTTTCTTTGAATAAATATGTAACAAACTCAACAATACTAGACACACAATAAATGTTGAAAGCATTACTACTACTACTACTACTACTACTAAAAGACATTCACATTTGTATAATTATTTATGGCTAAAAGCAATTTCATATTCTTTAATTTATTTATTCAATTTTTATTATAATTACTCTTAAGTGAGCAAAGTAAGAATTTTTCCTCTCAATTCATATATTAGGAAACTGGGGCTCAGAAAAATAAATTGAGTGGTGTAAGACAATATATGACAAATACCGGCATATACTCTACAATACTATGTACTTGGTCATAATGCCATAGATTAGAAGTTAGAAGGAATCTTACAAGTCCAGTGCTTTTCCTACCATGTAACGATGACCAAGAAAGGGAATAGTTGACAGAATGAAAAAGAGTTAGAAAAAGCCTTAAATATCTTGTCCAATACAAGATCTTTTCCTAAAATCACTATCTGAGCATCCTAGGGCTTGAAACTAGCCCAATGCACACATCAAAGGAATCCTTTCTATACCATAAAGGAGAAGTGTTTATCTACTTGATATATGAAGACCGCCAATGAGAGTGATTCCCCTACAGCGCAAAGCAGAACATTCCATATTTTGGATACCTCTAATTTTTAGGAAATCTTTTCTTGTTGTCAAAATAAATGTGCCTTTCTGTAACTTCTATCTATTGCTTTTTTTTCCTCTCTCTCTCTCTAGAGGCAGACCAAATACGTCTAATCAGATCTCTCTCTCTCTCTCTCTCTCTCTCTCTCTCTCTCTCTCTCTTCACCAGCGACCATTTCTCTCTCCCACTCTTTCAAGTGTAGAAAGATTAAATGATAGTTAAAACAAATAATAAATGGCAGAAATGGAATTCAAACTCATGTTCTACACAAGTCTAAATCCAATGTTCTAATGTTCTACCTATTTCCCAGGGCACTGGAATGAGTATTTGCATGTGTATGTATATGTGTGTATCTCTTCTGGTAATTGTCTATACAAGTTAAATTGAAATCATTGATGGAAAACCTCATGATATCTCATCCAGGGTCTTTTAAATTATTTAAATCATTTATTTAAAAATAATTTTATACTTCTATCTTTTCTCTCCATTATTACCAATAAACTCCTGGAGGATAAGAGCTATGTCTCACTCCTTTTCTTTCTCCTTTCTTGTGAGACAAGCAATAATAAACACACATTTCAAAGTGCAAAGGAGATAAAATTGTAAAAGAAACCATGAAATCCTGTAATATGCAGTTTCCTTGCAAAAAAAATACCCACATAGTTTAATAGTATAGTAATAATGTTCTCCATTCATGTCCCCTTTTTTACTTTTGTTAAGGATCTTTTTTGCATTAAAATTATTATTGCTGTTTTAAACTTACACAGAAATATATATTTATATGTATATGTGTACATATATATAATTTTCTTCTCTAATAGATGCCCATTTTTGAAATTTCTGTAGTATCTACATTTCCAATGGAGTCTGTCTATATTAGTTCATTTTTATTTCACTAAGACCATATCTAAGTATCAAGGACAGAGAAGAAAAATATTTTATACATAAGATGGTTCTAAATAGATCCATTTACCATTTTTGTTTTAGAGAATAATGTTTATTCAAGACAGGCAATGCAATTTATTGATTATCTGTGGAACCTTTACCACCCAATCACTTCAGATCTTTATATTCTCTATTACAACCTCAGTTTTATATGTCTAACCTAAGGAATGACAAATCTTTAAAATATCTTCAAAGGCATTGTGTATGTGCGTTTATGTGTTTTCCTGTGAAACAAAGGCATAGTGATGAAAAGAGAACGATATCTGGAATTCAAAGGTCAATTCTGACTGAACTTAGTGCAACTTTGACTGTAAAAGAAAAATAAAGTCACTTGTATTTCCTCATCTGTAAAATAAAAGGGTTGAATTGGGCCAATGCTCCCAAAAGTGTGGTCCAAGACCCCTGGGAGATCTCAGGATCATTTCAGGGAATCTATGAGATCAAAACTATTTTCGTATATTGAATGATCAAATGTGGCAATATTTGTAAACCTAAAAGTACTGTATGAAAGCTGTATTTCTGGATTTCTAAATAATTTTAAAGTTCTAATGTGGTTCTAAGAAAATTCAGAGAACTACTAGATCAGATATCTAAGTTCCCTTCCAATTCCAAATCCTATGACTTTTTATGGCAAAGTCATGACCAGTAACTATAATCTGGCCTCCAGAAGCATATGCTCTGATCTGTAATAGATGAGAAGGCTGTGTATGTATATCTCTGTAGGTATGAATGAATAATGATCAGAAAGGAGACTGAAGAACCTGCATATGTTGTTACTTTCCTACTAGGTAGCTAAATAACTTACAACACTAATTCTCTGAGTTCTATCATAATAATAACTGCTTCCATGGTGCCATGTTGAGCCTCGAATGAGATAGTGTATATTCTGTCTTTGGGATGTTCTAGATAAATGTAAACTATTATTAAAATAGAAAAAAAAACATTTTTAATACTATGCTCCTATTAGTGAGATCTAGTCATCTACATTCTATATAGATTGGTGAAAGCTACCTTGTGGTCAGGTGAATATACCAAAAGGCAGCATCTCTGGCCTCTATCAGACTTATTTCTTCAGGACTACTCATCATCTCCTAGAAATTCCTCATGCTTTGTTGTCTTTGTGCTCCTGCTCAGGCTGCTCCCTATACTTGGAATGTCCTTCCTCTACGTACTTAGCTATGGAATTCCTACAGTCCTTTAACACTCAATTGAAATGCCATTCTTGCACAAAGTTTCCATTTATCTCCCAGATGGCAATAACCTTTGCCTCCTTGGACTTCACACAATATTTTATTTTTTTCTTATACATGTATATTTGCATCTTCACTGAGATTAAATTTCTTAAAGACTGAGACTTTGGTCTTTATATTCCTAGTACGTAATACAGAGCTTTGTGCATAGTAAACACTTAAAACACAGGCTTGACCATGTCATTTCATTGCTTTAAAAAAAGCTTCCGTGACTCCTTGTTGCCTCTAGGTAGCTGGCTGGTACCATAATGCACAGAGTGTGGGACCTAGACTCATGTAGACTTATCTTCTGGAATTCAATTTTGGCCTCAGACGTTTACTAACTGGGTGACCCTGGGCAAATCATTTAACCTTGTTTGCTTCAGTTTCCTCATGTGTAAAATAATCAGGAGAAGGAAATGGTAAAACACTCCAGTATCTTTGCCAAAAAAAGTCCAATCAAGATGATGAAGAGTCAGATACAACTAAAAATGACTCAACAGTATTGCCTCTAGGACGAATCTCCTTGGACTTAAAGGCTCTAACATAGCTTTCTAGCCTAATTGCATACGTTTCTCCCATACACTCTTCATTCCAGGCAAACTGGCATATTTGATATGCACCATATATTGCAATCCATCTCCCAACTGCATGTCTTTCTTATTCAGCCTGAAATGCTCTCCCTCTTCTTCTCTGTCCCTTGGAATTCCTGGCTCCTTTTGCAGTTCAGCTCAAGTCTTACCTCTTTTAAGGGAACTTTCCTAGTTCTCTCACTAGTGCTCCTTCCCCCAAATATTTGCCTTTATTGTCTATATATTTTACATTTGCTTATCTTCATATGTATTTTTTCTCCCTCAGTAGGACATAAGCCTCTTAAGGATAGAAATTTGTATTTTTGTTTTTGTGTCCCTAGTGCCTAGCATATTGTAGGTGCTTAATAAATATGTATTGAATGAATTAATGCTTAACAAATATTTGTCAGCATTTAGATTAAATAAATCATGAATTTGTTCAGCCTTGTAGAAGTGATGAAGTACTGCTAATTTTGCAGAAGATGTCAGGAAACTTGGAAACACAGAATTCTGTATACATGCGCATCCTTCCCTACAATTTTAAGGCAATGAAACGGGAGCCTAACAATTCAGTGTGTTTAAAACCAAAACAACTTAAGTTTAGGCCTACTTCTCTGAGCTCCCTGAAGACTAACTTTATCCTTGCTGGAGCTGCCTTGCCAAGGCTCTCTGCCCCTCTTCTGTCCTTTTGGCCTCTCTGAGTCCCAGGCCCATCCAGCTCCTGGTAAAAATGAAATAACCATCATTCCCAAGGCTTGTGAATGTCTAAGGTCTAGTGACTTTGATCAGTGTTTTTGGACAAAGCCACAGGATATTAAAAATAAGATTTAACTCATAATTGCCCTTTCAGTTACTTATAAAATAGGAGGCTACTGATAAAGCCTTCACTCAAATGCAGCCGACCCTGAAAACCTATATTTAGAGAATACCCAAATGATAGAATTGATTATTCGTCTTGTTTTCTGTTTCTCTCATCCCGAGGAAGAGGCCTTTCTGTTGAAGGCTGACATTCTAGCAAACTGTTGAAATAATTTTTCTAAAAAATGAAGATAATCCACATTTTGAATTATTTATGTGCACCATGAGGCTTTAAGGCATCGAGGGCAGCTTTGTATTTTCCTCCTCTTCAAATCGCAGTCCTCCCTCTGACACCCTGGTCTACTCCATATTAATGAAGCACATAGAGCAGAAAAAGTGTTAGGCTTCAGGTGGAGGATGAGCAGGTGCCCTCTTATCTGTTCCCATCCACATGTTAACCATGAAGGACAAATGAAGAGAATTCTGCAGAGAGAAATGTTTAGTCATTCCCTATGCTTACAAGTAACACAGCACAGAAAGTTAGTCATAAAGAGAACCATGGAATGTATGCAAAGAGTATCTTCTTTTACATTCCAGGATCAAAGGCATCTTATCTGATACCTGGACCTTTCTGATGCTGGGCAGTCTTGAGGTTGCATGCCTATACCAGTGTCTCTGAGATATTTGAACTGCCAAAACATCCCAGAATCTTAATTTGAAGGAACTTCAGATGCCCTGGAGTACAAGGGTTCTTAATCTGGGAATTCATGAACTTGTTTTGAAAAAAAGCTTGGATAACTATATTTCAATATAATTTCATTTGTAATTCTTTGTGTTATATTTTATGCATTTGAAAAACATTATTTGGAGAAGTCCATAGGCTACCAGAAGGGTCCAGGACGCATCAACATGGCTAAGAGCTCTTAGGTTAATTAATATATACCTAACCAAGAAGTCATTCTATGACATTCTTAGCAAGTGAGTCATTCCAGCCTCTGCTCCATTTTAGCGAGTCAACTACCCACCTAGGCAGTCTATTCCACTTTGGGATGACTTGGATTGGCAGGAAGTTTTTCCTTCCAACAGGTCTAAATCTGCCTCTTTCCACCTTTCCCAGTTCTCTGCCTTCTGGCACCAAGAACACACCTATTGGGAACAAGCAGGGAAAAAAAAAAGTAAATTATCTTCCATATGAAGATAACTATCATGTCTCCCTTAAGCATTCACATCTCCATTTAAATAACTTAATTTCTTTCAGATGATCCTTTAATAGGAAGGTAGTGAGTCCCCCTACCCTACAGATTAGCCTTTTTTGGTTGTGGCCCCAGATTGATAGTATTACCCACTGGCACCTGATATTGAACTTAGCAGTGCTCCAGCTGGAACAAGACCTACCAGAAGCTGATGGTATTATCACTTTTATGTTCCAGATACTCTAATTTTAGTTTTTTAAAATGTAGTTTATGATTATATTAGCTTTTTGTTATTCAGTCATTTTTTAGTTATATCTGACTGTCACCCCACTTGGGGATGTCTCATTAGATCCTTACGATGACTCCTATGATGTAGATACTGTTATTATTCCCATTTTAAAGATGAGAACAATAACTACTAAAAAAGACTGTGATTTTTATAGTCATATAAACTAATAAGCAGTATTTGCCTACCCAATTCCACATCTAACGCTATTTGCCCCATCATTTAGCCACCTCATTGTGACTCTTCAAAAAGATCTTCGTCATTCATCTTGATTTTAGTATGTTACAGGAACAGTTCTGATGTATACCTAAATGTTCACATTTTCTCGTCAAGAATGGAGGAAGTATTCAGTCTAATGCCCACAAAGCCAACAGAGAGCTGGAACCAGAATAAAAATCTCCAGACATCCTGCCTCATTTTAATATTCTATACTAGTTGCAGGGTCTGACTTTGAAGCGTTCTTGCAGAATGGACTATTCCAGTCAAGAGCTGAAACCTAGGCAGAAAATTGGAAACATTAAATTGGAAGCCTTTCTCCCAGAGTTTTTGTTTTTTGTGGTGGTTGGTGTTTCATTGGCATATTTTGCCTTGACATTACAAATATTTATACATTATACATGTATGCATTTATATACTTTATATACTGTACATATATATGCATATATATAATATACATTTTACGTGTATACATGTTATACATTGATATATTTCTGGCAACAAAATGAAACAATGAAAAAAAAGTAACAATTTACTGACCTTATCTGATCTGACTAACCTCCAACTCTCTATTTAGAAAAAAAGAAAATTAACAGGATTCTGATTCTTCTGCCTCCCACCATCTACATCACTAGAAAAAAGAAATAAAAGAAAAATAAATTCCTTGAAACAAATATGCATAATAATGCAAAAAATTTCTTCCTTGATTGTATATTATTCTTTATTAATCCATAAGTCTTGACAATTATTCATTTTTCTACCACTGATTTTGTTGTTCTGATTCTGCTCACTCCATTTGGCATCAGTTCAAATAGAGCCTTTTCATGTACTTTTGGAAGTGACTTACCGAAAGTCACACAGCTAATAAGTGTCTGAGGCCAGATTTTAATTCATGCCTAATTCCAGGTTCTATCCTGTTCGTTTAATTTATGCCCAACTACAGGCCTTGATCTCTTCAGTTCATCAACTCTTTGTCTTGCTAGCTAGCTATTTCCTAATTTTTAATAGCATAATGAATGCTACACATTTTTCAACCATTTTTCAATTTATGGGTACCCCTTTAGTTTCCCTGACAAAAAGAGCTGCTATGTTTTTGTATGTATAGGACTTTTCCCTCTTTCTTTCATCTTTTTTCTTTTTTTTAATTTCTTATTTAATTTCTTTTGAGTGTAGACAGCAATAGTGTAGCTAGGTCAAAGAGTATACACTATTAAATAACCTTTTGGGGGGAGGACATATAATTTCAGATTGTTTTCTAGAATGAGTGTGCCCATTCATAGCTATCAACAACATATCAATGTGCTTATTTGCCCACAGTTCCTCCAACATTTGTCATTTTGCTTTTTATCGTCGTTACTTCTTGGATTGGTATAAGGTAGAATCTCAAAATTGCTTTGATTTGCATTTCTCTAATTAGTAGTGATTTGAAGCATCTTTTTCATATGGCTATAGATATTCTTGGTTTCTTCCCTTGAGAACGACATGTTCATATTCTTAAATCTACAGATTTTTCCTTGAAGAACAGGGACAGAAAGACCATGTGTTGTTGTCTCTTTTTTTTCCTAGAGTACAATTCTCATCTATCAAGTCATGTTTTGTCTGTGTGTTGAGCAGATCTTGTAATAAAACAGTATTCGAATGTTTCCTAAACATTCTCTCACTGTCCATTCATCACTTTTCTGTTAAAGGTTTGCTATACCAGATGATGGAAAATCTGGCAGGTAGAAATAGAATGGAACCCACCCTCCACACCCCTGAAGGTTGGGCCAGGACTCTTCTATCATAACATTACACAAAAGCTCATTCTTCAAGAAGATGATGCACTTTAGAAGAGATTGTTGTACACTGTGCAGTGTTTTCGGCAAAGAGTCTTGACCAAAGTGGGAATCACCAAGCCTTACTCATCTGCTAGAAGCCAAATATTCTGCAGGCATTTTTATCATGTCTGTTATTCTAGTCTCTGTACTTGCCTTGGGACTTCCTGCTTGCAGGTTGGAAAATAAAAAGATTCATTGAGGTAATAATGCAAAACAAGGAGAAAAAATTCCATTTTAATAATGCCAGTTGTTATTGAGGTCACATGGTACACATAGTTCTTGAAACCAAAGTTCTTTTCTTTTAATAAACTCCAGAGAGGATATCATAGATTTTATCTTCTCTGACTTGGGCAACATAAGCTGAACAGAGGTAGCATGGCATAAAGCTTACTGGGCCAGATTTCTGCCCCTGACTGCTTTCTCTACATATCTACCCTTTTTTAGTGCAGTAGCTACTTGTTATTTTATTTTATTTTTTTTATTTTTTGGCAAGGAGACTTTGCCAATCAAAGCAAAGATCTATTTTAGCCTGACAGATAAGGAGCTTTGAACATTTCCAAACCAGTTGCATTCTTAACATTTCTAGAAAAATCATGGAACCATGCCATGTTTACATTTATAGGGCCACTGCCCTTGACCATGTTGCAGATGGGACAAAAGTTGAAGAAATAAGATCAGACCCTGAATGGGATAAACAAGTAATAAGTAACCAACTCCTACTATATAAAGGTCTCTATAAAAAATGAAATACTGGTTCATATCCATTTAGGGAATGCTTTTCTGTTTATAGAGACATTTTCTTCCCAAGAAGTAGAATTGAAGCTAGAAAGCTCAAAAGGAAGGTATTGAAGTAATATTGAAATACAAATATGGGGATCACCACAAATACTTTGAAAGGAGAGAGAGCAATTGACCCAATATACTGGAAATAGAATCAGCAGAAATCATACAACAAAGAGAGATGAAAAAATTTAACAATTTGGTTAAGTCACAAGTCACATAAAGCAACATACTTCCTCATAGTATCTTGGAGAATTATCGATCAAGAGCTAGAAGAAATGTTCAAGACCGGAGAGTCCAACTTTCCTATTTTTTTTTTACAAATGAAGAGACAGATATTGGGAGATTACTGACTTATACAGAGTCATACATCTGAGGCAGGATTCAAAACTAGATATTCTTGACTCCAAATCCTGTATTCTATTCCTAACTCCATGCTCTACTTCCAACTCCATAAGCATCAACAATGAAATTCATGCTGATTTGTCAAAAGATCATTCTGTAGACTAATAACTCTTACAATTAAACTTTTATGGAACTCTCTCTAAATTTCCCCCTTAATTTCATCCTCCATTACCCCCTGTTATCATCCATGTATCAATATACTGAAGATCAACATGCTAATCTCAAGTTTTCTGCTTTCCTTAAATATCTCTCTTCTTTCATTGCTTTTGCATTTCAAAATTTGCACCTTTATAATATTGTATATTCATTTGGATAAATCTGAATGATGTTATTGAGTGAGATATCAAAGGAGTATGTTGAGTCCCCTTTATTTGGAGTCACATGAAAATAGAAAAAAAGTTTTATGTGTTTGACATGGCTAAAGATTGTTCCTGACTGAAAACTAGGACTTCTCAAGGCCAGTTCTAGTTTTATGATTCTATAACTTTGCAAAGATCTAGACGTATTATTTCTTATTCAAATCTTTAGCATCTCAATGTGCTTAAATCTATCTTAGCAAGGGGTCTAGAAGTTGTAAAATTACACATATGCCAAGTTAACAGTTGGCCTCACTCGTTCTTGCTTCTCCACAAAATTCAACTGTGCAAGGGACCTAGGAGTGAAGAGAATCCAGAAAATGTTCATTTCCTTGATGCTGTCAAGGAGAGAACACTGGCTTCATGCCATCATTGCACTGGGGTAAGAGCCAACCTAGGAATGAACAGCTGGTGTTATTCAGAAAAATTCAGAAAATATTTGGGAAGATTCTTACTCAGAAAAAAACTTTTAGGGGAAAAGAGAGCCAAACTTTAAATAAGAAATGACGAAAATGGGTAGAATCAGAGTAGAATTTCTAGAATAGCAACAACTTCTAGCCTACCTGAAATAATTTCATTATGTCATCTACAAATATCTCAGGATTATCTAGAGCAAGTCACATATTTTTACAAATGACCTTATCTAGCAGTCAGTTCTAGATACCAGTTTTTAAAAAGATGAGTGCCTCATAAATTAGTTTCTATCTTTCATAGTTGTTGAGGAAGTTTTATATATTATTATACCCTTCTTTGTATTATTCCTATGAAGTATACTGGTGTAGGTGATGTTATTTTTTCTTCAGGGATGGTAGAATGGAGTAGAATGGACATAAATGACTTAGAGAAACCATGCTCATTAAGTGAAAGATCTGCAATAAGAATCTATATCCTCCTCCCCATTCTAAATTCTCCACAATGCCACCTAATTTTTGAATTAGGGAGCCCCTCTGCAGCTAATAATGTGGGGAAACAATGACAGACTCTTAACGTTTAAGCAAGTATACTAAGAAGAAATGTGGAGGGTTGTCTGATATAAAAGCATCGGTCAAGGTTCTATTGGTTCATGGAGACAACAAGGGGTTTACTATCTATAATCATATTTCAAAGTACCAGAGAAAATTCCAAGGCATCTCTAAAGCAAGGTAACTATGCCAAATCTGTATGCCTGGTTGGGTAAAGGGTAGACATCTTAAGCAAAGAAGAAATCAGAAATGCCTAGAAGGCAGAAGAAATGTCATTAGAAGTACTCATAGGAAAGAGGACAGATTTAAGTCCATGGATAATGTACTACTTATCTTATCAAACACATGAAAATTGTTCTGTCATTTCTTCTACATGTTAGCACAAGTAGTATTTTTCATTCATGACTGACCATTGTGTCTAGAACTGGGCAACAATTTCACTCAGTGCTTATATGGAGTAGTATTATAGCATCTTTTGAAAATGTCATCCTGAAGGTGGCAAAACTGTGATTATCAAGAAGTGCCCACACAAAATATTGCTTAAAAGTAGAAAAGAATTCACTCTGAAACTGAATTTAGAATATTTTTTGCTCAACAGGCAAGATGCCTATTTATTTCCCAGAAAAGCAAGCTATCACCAGCTCTAAAAGAGAAAATAACTGAAGGGAAAACCAAATATAAATGGAACATTTGAGTGGAAAAGGGCAGCCAACAGAAGGCCATGCCGTCTACACTGAGTAATACCTTAGACTGACAAAAAATTAGAACCAAATTCATTTAAACATCTTGATTTATCATCTTCTTATTTTAAAAAAAACACAACAAAACTCTTACCTTATAAGCATTTTAGAATCAATTAAATTAAGATTGTGTATTGGTTCCATGACAGATTAAGGGTCACAGAATTAAAAAGTATCTGAGAGCAGATTTGAACCCAGGAACTCCCATCTCTAGACCTAGATTTCAATCCATTGAGCCACCTAGCTGCCCTCTTGATTTATCTTTTTGAATGAAGCTTAACAAATATCTGTGTGCTTAAAGACTAAAGGAACTCCCATTATGGCTATGTCAAGTAGGAAATGTGCTGTCTTTTAACAGAATGAAAAGCCCTAAATTTGTAGTTAAATTTGGAAGATAACTCAGTGGTCATCTAGTCCAACCCCCTCAGAGTAGGGTATTGAAGCCCAGAAAGATGACCCAAGATCAGAAAAAAAGAACAATTTTAACCCTTGGATCTTTGACTCCAAATCCAGTGTACCACACTGGCCTCAAGGACAATGGCATGTTGTATTAAGAGTAACACTGGGATAAAAGTTGATTGGTTTGGATTGAAGTTCTGTCACTAATAATTATGTGGGTATAATAATAATTGTATTAGGCTGGTTGCTTGCTTTCTGTCTGAGCCTCAATTACCATATCTGTAAAATCAAGAAAGTTGGACAAGATAATGTCAAAGACCTCTTTCTGCTCTCACAAAGTAGATAAATGATTACTCTGGATTTTATTATTTCATTCTTAAATGTGGAAAAAAATGAGTAAGAGAGAAGTCTGGAAACCATTCTGTGGTTTATGAATTAGGAAATGCAATGAGTCACGCACAGCATTTGACAAGTTAGGGAAATGTCAACTGACATTGGGTTTGCTAAAGACTCAAAACCAATTAATGCCATTATTGCATCAAAAGCTGGGGGGTGATAATTAAAAACACTTTCTCAAAAAAAAAAACAAAACCCCAAACAAACTTTTCATCCTGAGAGTCATGTGAATGGAGGAATCTGCAAAATCTTCAATGGAGGAATTGGCAAAAAATAATTTAGAGCAATCAAAAATCCTTTGGAATTTGCTTTTATTGCTCTCTTCTCCAGGAGACCAAAGATGCCTAACAATAGAAGAAACCAGGAAAGTTACCTTCAACTCTTCTCTGTTCAAATCTTCCTAAGTATCATCTAAGCAGACTTATGAGAAACAACATGATACAGTGGATAGAGTACTGAGCTTAGAGTGAAGACCTGGGTTCAAATCTTGCCTTATGTGACTACATGAGTCTGGGCCAGCAATTGAAGCTCTCTGGACCACAGTTTGCACATCTTTAAGGGGCTAAATGATGACATCTATGATCTGTTCTTCTAAATCTGTGATTCTATGATCTATGATCCACTTAAGCCCCTATATATAAACACTCAAACTAGAATTTTCTAGACTGGCCATGAAATAATGGCCACGTAGGTACTTTTTACCAGTTGTAATTCAGCTGATTTGCCAGATGGTGATGCCTAACAAATATTAATGTACTGATGCACAGTCAGAGCCATAACTAGCAATTTTGGTGCTCGAGGCAAATAGCAAGAAATACCACCCTGCACACCCAACTCCAAATCAATTTTTAAAAACAAATTTGTTTTGTGGTAGGGAAAACATGGGGAAATAAGACCGTGTGACAATCTCCATAGAATACATAACTTCCTTCAAAACATAGCTCAGGTTCAACAAGACCTTTCCTGATCCTTCTAGATGTTGGTACTGCTCCTTCCTAAATTACTTGGTGTTACATAGTCTATATGTTGTTTTTTTCTTATCTCTGTCAATGCTATGTTCCCTAGTAGGACAATAAGCTCCATAAGGTGAAGAACAATTTGGCTTTTGCCTCTGTATACCCATTGCCTAGGATAGTATCTTGCACAGAAGAATATTTACTAAACATTTGTTCAAGTTAAACTGAATTGGAAAAGACCCCAGGACAGCGCTCAGTGAGAGACAGGAACCCATTGCTGTAGAAGCTACCACAAGTAAGTGGAGCAATATAGAGTATGTCAGGTAGAAGCTCACCTGCGATACAGTCCCTAAGGGTTGGTTGGGAAGGAAGAATGCCATCTGGCAGCATCCTATTTTTAATCAGTTATTCTTGTTAACCAGATGCAAAGTTAGTTTGTCTTTCTTTTTTTTCCCTTGCTGCTAAAGTGAAGACAATATAGTGCTGAGAACAGGACCGTGGCTTTAGAGGCTGAAGATTTGGGTTCAAATCCCACCTCTGATATCTGCTGGGTAACCTTCAGAAAATCTTTTATTCTCTCTGAGTCTCAGTGTCCTTCTGGCTTTGTATCTATGAAAGCACTTTTAAGTACCCTCCCAATTTTATTTCAGTAGGGGATAGTCTTATACTCTCTACTCTAGTTACATGTCAGTTGTGACATCCATTACCCCTTCATTTTAGGTATCCTGTCTGGGACCTAGTAGATTTAAATGGGCACACACATGTCCAGTCTGAGCA
Source organism: Gracilinanus agilis (assembly GCF_016433145.1). Taxonomy (NCBI): domain Eukaryota; kingdom Metazoa; phylum Chordata; class Mammalia; order Didelphimorphia; family Didelphidae; genus Gracilinanus; species Gracilinanus agilis. The sequence goes on from NC_058135.1 coordinate 123,231,738, forward strand.
TAGGATCTGTCTTCAGAACAAAAATCATCGTGACTGTAATGGAATACCTTTGCCCCATAAGAAGCAACATACAGGCAGTTACAAACAATATGGAAGAACTTATATGAAGTGATACCAAGTGAAGTGACAAGAATTAGGAGAATGTTTTATCCAGTAACAACAATAATATATGTAATCAATTCTGAATGACTCAACTATTATCAACAAGGTACGGATCCAGGGCAACTCCAAGGGACTTATGATGAAGAAGACTATCTACTGCCATAGAAGGAACTGACGGAGTTTAAATGCAGATCAAACATCCCATTTTAAACTTTGTCTCCTTCCTGATTTTTTTCTCTAGTATAAGTGATATGTGCCTTCTTTTAAGGTGTGATGAACATGAAAATTTGTATTGCATGATAGCATTTGTACAACCTATAATCATACTTTCTGTAGTCTTGGGGATGGGGGAAGTGGTAAGAGAGAGGGAGAGAACAAGGAACACAAAATATCCGAAAATGGTTATTAAAATTGTATTTACACATGGTCTATAAAACAAGAACAAATAACATTGTAAAAATAGGAACAGCCTATAGTAACAATATCTTTTGGGACACCTAGCAAATTAGATATATTGATCTGGAGAAGTGAGCATAAAAAAAACAAACAGAAAAAAAAGATGCCTGCAGGAAAGGGAAGTTTAAATGGGACCAAATTTGTTTGTCCTAATATATGTGCTGTTGGCTTCACCAAGATGCAGTTTTCAGAAGTTCTCTTTAATTCTAGCTCCAGAAACATTCCTATCTTTTTTCTTGACTGAGCTTCATCTAGACCACAAAGATTTTTGCCCTTCCTGTACAGGTTAAAGCAGCAGCTGTACTAGGGAAAATTCTAGAAAACTTAACAAATCAAGAGAATGAAGAATGATCTCAAGGCATATATAGTTTTTTTTTTTTGGTCTGGAATAATGCTACTGCTAACGGAAATGGAAGGTGTTAAAGTAAAGTGCTATTATACCAATTATGCCTTATCATATTCAATTGTGTGCCTAAAAAAGCAATTCATCAAAAAATGTCCAGAAACTGCCAGATTCTGTGTTTAATGGTGGGGTGAGGGGAGCAAAGAATACTCATATCATTTCAGCATTCATTGTAACTCTGGGGTACTTAACTTGAGCAATGGATTTGGAAGGACTTGAAATCAATATTTAAAAGCATTGAAACATCTATCCCCTTCAATATTATTAGGTAGAAGAATATATAGCAGCATGGAATTCAGTAGGAATAAATGCTAAGAAGTAAAAATAGGAAAAACCACATAAAGACAAGATCAGAGAAGACTCATTATGGATAAACTCCAGCTCAGGTTGGAAATATAGTGTATGTGTAAGCTTCTGTGCCTATTAGAAATAGACCCATGAGTGGCCACTTCACTTCCAGCTTAAACAACATAAAGAAACTCAATGTTAAAAAAAAACAACCAAACCCCCTAATCATCACCATGTATCGTACGGAAAATATGTATTTTTTCATCTTTTTTTATGTGGCAATATACGTCAAGGGAAAATGATTTAATGCTTGGCACTTGGTGCCACTAGGATGGAGGGATCAGAAGGACCTTACCTTCAACCCCTCCTACACTCTATATAAGTTCTGGAGTTCCTAAATCCAAGGATGCTGTTATTTTCATTTTACGTGACCACCCCACCCCCACCCCAAAAAAGTAGCTCATGTATACAAAGTAGTTTGTAGGTTTATGAAGGGGATCATGGTTCATTCTCAAACCACCCAAGTCTTTCCCTTTGTAGCAATAAGGAACCCAGAATAATCAGACCCTCTTAGTATACTCTATAGATCTTTATATCTGTGCCAGGTTTAGACCAATTTCCCCAGGGAGACATCATTCTAGACTAGTGGTTGGCTGGTAAATGTCTAACAACTGGTTCTTCAAAGGAAAAAAATGCATGCACAACAAAGTTTTAAGTTTAATCTTTATTAATAGCATTTGTTCCATCATGTTAAATCTAAACAATCATTTGACCAATAAGCAAAACTGCTGACAATTCAACATTCAGTTCTCTTGGGATGGATAGAGCTGACACTAGCACACCACCACACTTTTGGTTATATACTCTATATAATTTGGTTCGTTGATTTTATTTTATTTTATTTTGGTTCTTTGTCTTTTGGTAAGTCCCAAAAGCTGCCAAAGCTTTCTGTTGGTCAGTATCTCAATTATTGCATATATAGTCAGTATAATCTGGGTATATAACTAGTTCATAATCTGTTTTATGTGTGTTTAGCTTTCTGAAGCTGGAGAAGTGCTAGTGTTCCACAAGAAACATTTATTGCATCAACAATTCCTAATTTCTAGCAAATTCTGCTTATATCTAAGCCTAAATTTCACTGATAACCTTTCCAAGTGAAAAATTCTTCCCATATCAACATCAGGTCTCCAACTTTCCATCCATTTTCTCAAATTTCCTTTCTTCCCTCTATCTCTCACCTTATAATCAAAGCATCTTATGGATTGGCCAATATCACAACAGTTTAATGTACTTAGAAAAGTTTAAAACTAGACCATCTGGGTTCAAATCCCAAGTATGCTACTTGCTACGTGTGTGACCTAGGCAAGTCATTTCTGATCCTCATTTCTTTGATTTATAAAACTAGGAGATTGGCATAGCCCAGGGGTTCTTAACTTTTCTTTGCATCATGTACCCTTTGAATTGGTGAAGTCAATGAACCTCGTTTCAAAATAATATTTTAGAAGCACAAAATAAAATATATAAGTTTATAAAGGAAAGCAATTATGTTGAAGTTAAGTTATTAAAATGTCAAAAATCAAAACAAAGTGGTTAACAGTGTCCAGGTTCAGATCCCCTGGCCTAGCTGACTTCCACACTCGATTCTACGATCCTTGAAGTTCTTTCCAACGATGAGATTTTCTTTGACTTGACCAGATGCTGGGTTAGTGCCTAAAACTAGTTTGTGACTTTTCTGAAAGTGGGAAGAAAATCATTCCTTCCTCAGCCTTCTGGCCAATATCCCCTTGCTCAGAAAAAAACATGTTCTGATCTCAGCTCATAGGTAAGCTGTTGCTGAGTGTCTCATGCTTGATTCATTTTGCCTTCACTGTAACTCCATTACCATAGTATTACTTTTGCTAAAAGCATTTGGGAATAACTTGAGTGTGAAAGGTGCAATATAAAACCCAATATTATTTTATCTAGGAATACCACTGATTGAAATTTTGCCAAAAATGAATGTCCAGCAGCAGCATCAAGTGGGGAAAAAAGGGCAAAAGTTGGTTAGATTTATTGGGTAAAGAAAACCCTCAGAAGCAGCTGAAAATAGAGCAACCCCCAAATTCACTGATACGTTGCATTATGAAAGACCCACTCACCCAATTACAGACAATGTTTCTTTCACAAAGCCACCAATTATTTACTGAGGCTGTGAAAAACCAGCTCGGTTATTCAGAAGAAGCCATGGCTCTGGAGTATTTCTTTCAACAATAAAATGAGGGGGAAAAATCCATTTTGGTGCTATTAGTTAAGCCACAGCTGGATTTAATAAGGGGGGTGTTTAGGATATTCAATTTGGTATGTATGACAAACCCAGCGAGGCTTATTTAAGTTGGGGCCATAGCCAGAGACAACAAAGATAATCACTAGCAAGAAAGATCTATTTCATTCATGTTCCATAGTCTGGGGAAAATGTTCTCCTCTAGCACATAAAGAATTGCTCACAATCTCAGAGAACCTTTTGGTTGCAGGCTAAATGCTTACTATTTCTACCCATATTTTATTGCTTGAAAGACTTGAAAGCCTGGGTGGAAAGAGTCTTGAGAAGGGGGATGGGAGGAAAGAAGAGAAAAATAAAATCGAGAGTAAAGGGAAAATACAAGGAGAGGACAGAAAAGGAAAGTCAATCAGCCGCTAAACATTAATTGGGCAACTACTGTATGTCAGGCATTGTGCTAAGCACTGAGAATTCAAAAAGAGTTAAAAAACAATTCTCATTCTCAGGGACCTTACAGTTTAATGAGGGGACAACAAGCCGACAAAAATGGGCAATCTATAGAGAGGATAAATAGGAAGTAAAAAAGAGAAGGCACTAGATTTAAGAAGTGATGGGAAAGAATTCCTATAGAAAATGAGATTTTAGTTGGATTTAAAGGAGGCCAAGGAAGCCAGAAGGTAGAGATGATAAAGGAGAGCATTCCAGAAATAGAAGACAGCTAGAAAAAAAGCCCAGAGATCAGAGATGGAATATCTCATTCATGGGAAAGAAAGGAGGTTGTTGTCACAGGATGGAAGAGTATATGGCAGGGAGTAAGATGTAAGAAGAATAGAAAGGCAGGAAGGAGCTGGGTTATTATGGGTTTTGAATACCAAACAAAGAGAATTTTATATACGATCCTAGAGAAAAGTGAAAGCAAACAGTCAGCAAATAAGCATTTATTAAATGCTTACTATGGGTTAGTTACTGTGCTAGGCACTGAGGATAGAAAAAATATGGTCCCTATCATCAAGAAGATCTCATTCTAATGAGGGAGACAGCATGCAAATAGCTATGTACATTGAAGTTGTTTTTTCTTTCTTTTTTTTTTTTCTTTAAACCTTCACCTTCCATCTTAGAATACTGGATCCAAGACAGAAAAGTGGTAAGGGCTAGGCAATGGGTTTAATGACTTGCCTAGAATCACACAGCTAGGAAGTGTCTGAGGCAAGTTTTGAACCTAGGTCCTCCTGACTCTAGACCTGGCACTAGTTATCATACAGTGAAAATGAGAGGTCATCTCTTACAATGAGACAAAGGGAAGAAGGAAGATAAGACCAGGGAAGGTCTCTTATAAAAAGTTGGATTTCAGCCAAATCTTGAAAGAAGTCAAAAAAGTGAGCCATGGAGGGGAGAAAGGGGAGCATTCTGGATATGGGGGATAGTCAGTAAAAATCTGTGGTGTCAATAAAGGCACATTCTGTGCCAGTAACAAGTAGACCAGTGTCATTGGATCAGTGTGTGTGTGTGTGTGTGTGTGTGTGTGTGTGTGTGTGTGTGTGTGTATATAAAGGGTAGTAAAGAGTAAGAAGACTGGAAAGAATACTTTTTATTTCCCTTTTTAAGCAGATTCCAGGCCATATACCATCATTTTTGTCATGATCCAACAGTTTCTTTGTTTTTATTGATTCCACTTTTGCACACTAAGTAGTCAGGAAGGTTTGGCTGAATTAAACTGAAGAATGATCTTTTTTGATGCCAGTTTCCTTCATGTCTAAAGTAACTAGAAATTAAAAAAAAATCTTAGTAGAGATTCTTAGGCGTTCAGTTTAAATGATAGATAGGACTGATTTGTAATTATCATCTACAAAAGTGTGCAAAGAAATGCTGCTATACTACTTGAAAAAAATTGTTTGATTCTCTTCTGCATATTTTTGCCTATTAATTTATAAAACAAGGAATCTTTCAGCCAACTCCTTGAATTACCACAATATTAGTATGAATATCATGAATACTGAACTAAGAAGAGCTTACCATTCCTCAATTTTTTGAATCTCGTATGTAGAAAAGACAAATTTTGCAGTGGAAAAAAAAGTTGGATTAGGAGTCAAAGGATCTGGATTGATATTTGTCTCTTCTGCTTACTCTCTTGGTGACTTTGGGTAACTCACTTCCCTTCTTCAGGCCTCATTTATGAAATGATGATAATGGAGTAGACCTCCTCCTCCTCCAAGGTCCCTTATAGCTCTCAATCTGCCTCTCCAAAATGTTATTTCTGTTTATTTATTTCTATTCAAGGAGTTGAGCAGGAAAGTTCCCTAATCAACTTTACAAGCTAACAAAGCAGTAAGCCTTTGGAATGTGAGTTTATCCACCATTTTAAAGAACATTTGAATGTACCTCCCTATAGAGAGTAAGGTAATACCTACTGATTCTTGGATGAAAAGAATAAACATATCTCTTGATTGTCTTGGTGACTGAATATTACCCAAAGATCCCCTTGGATTCTTGAAACAAGGAACTATACTGGAAAGAATCACCATTTTTTTCAATGACCTTTCCTGTGCCTCATGTTCTTTTCCCCTCCCTTCTTTCTTCCAGAAATAAATTAGAATGGGTTTGTATATGTGTATGTGTGATGGTGTGGCTGGGAAGGGATATGGAGCTAGGGGACAGGTGGTTCTTTCCAGGAGTTAATGGTGCCTTTATTAGTAGAGTAGACTATACTCATGCATCTGTCCCAAGAGAGCATTTCTGCAGAATATGATTATTGAACCACAGATTCTCAAACTAAAAGAGAAGGAATTTCCTATACAGAACTAGAATCTAGCCTTCTAGTAAGAGAAGAAAAGTTTCTTGGGTAATATTAGCCTTGGGAATTGATTTATGAGAAATCCCAGATTTAAAAACAGGGGCATCTTGTTTTCCATTTAGAGAAGGAAAATTTTCTGAGAAGCATACCTAGTGAAGAAAGAGAATGATTTCAGATGAGGCTCCAAATGCGAATTTGATCAGTCATATAGTACCCATACCACAATATTGTGAATCAAGGAATATAGACTTTGCAATCCCCTTTTAAAGCAGCTCATTTAAATAATTTTGATCCTATGGGAAGGAATTTGCTTATCCAGAAGTCCAAAATATGTTTCTCTATCAGAGATATCCAAATTATTGATGGGTTTCTGTGGGGAGAGGGTTCTAGAGAAATGTTGGGATGTTGCCAGTTTAGCAACACTAAAATATTTCCTCTTTGAGGGAATACCCAAATCACTGAATCTTTTAGAGAGAAGACTGGATAGGACTATGGAAAAGTAGGAAGGGAGCACAATCACATTGATTAATTGTGTTATTAATATTATCACTCATCAATTTATGTATTTTCTCCACTGGATTTTTTTTCTGAGAGTTTTCTTCATTTTCTGCATTGTCTACCTAGTGAAATCAAGTTTGGCTGGCAGCTAATAAGTTACATTGATTGCCTATTTAGTTGCTAGGAACTCCTTTCATTCTTATCTATGGAAACCAAAATATAACTATATTCCAAGATTTTCCCAGGGTAAATTCTGGATGGAGACAACAGGAGTTAGAATGAGAATTATATATTTTTTGTCAATCTCTAAAATTGGACCTGGTCCATGTAAGGCCAGAACCTGGAGTAATGGGTCACGCACTACCATGTTTGTCATTTCATTTTTCCTATAAACTATATAGTGAGGAGTCTCAATTTGTGCTCTATTCTCCAAGTTCTTATTTGTCACTCATGCTCTCTGCCTTTAACCTTTTTGGTACAAACTATGAATAATTATCTTTTCTCCTCTCTATTTCCCCCTTCCCCCTCCCCAATATTAGGCAGGCAGATGTACTCTCACCCATGTTATATGACAAGACCAATTAGTCTATCCCACTATTCAGTGCTCCGTCCCTCCCCTTTCAGCTGCTACCCTCTTGGCACTCCATCTCTTGTAGGAAGCAGTGCCAGGAGCCAAATTTCCAAAAACTGAATTCATTCCATGAATATGTGGGTGCAGATTGCGTGAATATGCTCACAGCCCTGTGTGGTACCCAGGACTTTTTCAGACTCCTTTTTTTCTCATCTGGGTCTCGTGGGTGTCAGGAAATTTCAGCCTAGAAGTTTCCTCCATGGGGAAAAGAAAAATGAATTATGCTTTGGCAGAGAGAAGTTGAGAGGAGGGCAAGGAAAGGGGTGGCAGGGACAGGGAACATGAAATGCATGCAGAAGCTCTCATTTTTAACTTGGATGTGGTAAGTTATTTCCTTTCACCCTTAGCACTGTCGCAAGAGTCCCAGCTCTGGCAGGTAAATGTGGCCTGGTGAGTCAAGATGATGGATGGGCAAACCAAGTACCATTCATAATTCATGTTCAGAGTTATTGCACTACAACCAACTAGGTCAACGAGCATTGGAATAGGACCCTGTGGACAGGACTCTGGAACATGGAACAGCTGGCCATACCACTGTTTAGATGATGATGATTATTACACAGCCTGACTGGGGCCACCTCAGCTGGTGGCAGCAGGTGGAGCAAAAGCAGGTTCCATCTCTATGTTTAAGGGTCAAAAAGAAAGGAAACCTTTTCCATCATTGCTTTTTCTTCTCTATAAACAGACCTAGTTAGCTTGGGCATTCTGGGTATGCATGTTAACCCAACAGGTCCCCCACCCACCCACCCACTTCCCTTTTAAAATAACAGAATAGTTAAAGTGAGGAATGCACACTCTCAACTACATGGAGATTCTGGTGATTTATGGAGCTGGCAGCCAGCACCTCTAAAACCCAATAGCAACAGAGATTTTTAAATTGTTATAGGCTAAGCCAATCTCACCTCAGTTGATCCAAGGCAAGGCAAGGTTATCTTTCTGGGCAAATATCCCAAAGCATGCCATGCCTTTTCTTAGTCTACTATGTTTACCAGAAAGAGACCCCATGGCAAATTCATTCTCTGCTGGAAGTATTTTCTAGGGGGACAAAATTGTTTGCCCTTCTCTATAGGAATTGTAACCACAGGGAGGTTGTTGAGGTTAGTAAAAAGTTTTCACAACTATATACCACCAATTCAAAGAGTTGGAGGAAAGAAGGGCAGAACAGTTAGGAAAGAAAAGCAGAGAGACAGAAGAGAGAAAAAAGAGACATTTGAGGAGAAGAGAAGAGGCATGTTTAAACTGGACCTGTGAATTCATTGGTATAGGGAAAATCTTTTTCCCATTGCAGATGGGCACTTGTTTTACAACTTAGGATCCTATAGAATTGCTTTTCTAAGAGTGAAATATAGCTTTACCAAAAAAAAAATCACTCAAAAAACCAAAAGCCTTTTTAAAGTCCTTGTTCTCACTAGGAGTCTCAGGAGGCAGCTTGATGGCATCCCTTTGCTTCTGTTTCCCACTAAGGCTATAGATGTCCTCAACCCCCCCCAGGATCCCCCCACTCCTGGACATCATACCCCCAGCCAACGTTAGCAAGAATCTCAAACAAGTATTTCAATTTATCTCTATGTCTGCATGAATGAATGGTATTATTCGTTCTGAGATTATAGTTGCTTGGATCTTGGCCTGGTCATTTCTGGGGAAATTATCCAATAATATAACTAGGAAAAAATGAATCCAGTGTCCTCTGGGCAAACTGGCCATGTCATTTAGCTATAAGCTCAGACTGTAAAAGCTATTGATATGAACACGTGGAAGCTGCTTGCATAATAAATGTCTTAGCACTCTCCCCTATTTCTAACACATCTGCATTGTGAAAAGAACCTGCACACTGCAGAGTGTGCTGGATCTGGTAGGTGTTTAATAAAGGATAGAGGGCTTGAGGCAGAGGATCTCACTTCTGGTATGTGGGAGGGAAAGGAGAGTTATGCAGTGAGCAGCAGAGTATATGCACCATTTGAGTTTCTTTCATGGTGAGGTAACTCCTTTCTCTAGCCCAAATGCAAGTTGGTCTCTCTCCTTGGAAGACAGAGTGAAAATGACCAGAAGATCACTGCTCCTCCGTCCAAGCTTTCGGGGAGAACTGAATCTTCTTTGCTGGGAAAAAAAACAATCTGGAAAAGGGGAATGCCCTGTGTCTGGGTAGGAAATGGTGGAAGAATGTGATTCAGAAGGGAAAAGAGAGAAACCACTGAACACTTGAAGTTAAGTAATGGGTGTGAAAGTCTTCCTATAGAGGTCTCTCAAAGGAGGGAATGGTGAATTGTGCTCCAAAAAGGGTTAATGGCAAGTCACTGGTGAATTCCTATAGTGAGTTCCTTTGTTAGTGGAAAAAGAGACAGGTAGAGCCAGTTATCTATTAACTTGCTAAAGAATAGCCCACACAGCTCTTTGTCATGGAAACAGTACCAAAAAATGATGTCTACAGTTTGGGGAAACAGGTATTCAGGATGTGATTGATGAAAGCCTTCCAAACCTGTTAAACCTGATGACCACTACACTTTTTTTATTGTTTCACATGGGGCCAAATGATACAGGTAGAATGAGAGCAAGAAGCATTACTAGGGGTTACATTAAATTGAAGACTTTAAGGGGCATACATGGATTTTCATTATTACTGTAGAAGAAAGGTAGGTGCTTTAGGAGAGACAGATCTCCAAAGTGAATAGCTGGTTAAGAAAATATGGCGTCTAAGAACAGGATTTGGATTCCCAAACCACAATGTACAATAAAGGAAAGTTGGACTCTCAGTCAGGGATATAACAGACCTAACAAAGGCTGGTTTTATATATTTATACCTGGAGTCTTGCAAATTGAATCAAATGGGGAGGACTATAGACTATAAAGTTTGAAGGAGAGGGGAAAAAATAAGTTAGCTATCATGAAGAATGGCAGCTACTACTTTAGAGAAAAAAGTAGCAGAAGAGACATGCAAAATAATTAACAGGAAAGAAAATCCAAGAAAGAAACCAGAAATAAAATGTGGGTCTTAGCTGTCTATAGAAATGTACAAAATAAAGGCAAGCAAAATAACCTAGAGATGCTAAATTGCAGAGGCAAATTTGCCCTTGTTACCATGCATACACCCCCTGCTAACACACATACCCCTAATCATACTTACACACTGGTTCTGTTAACACTCATACCACTGTACCTGCACTCTTCTCCCATGCAGAAACTAGTAGAGGTTCAGAAATGTGCATATCATATTTCTACATCTGCCAAGGTCAGGGTTGCCAGTGCTCTAAGTACTGACTCTCTTTGGGGACTGGGATTAGTGTGGTGTGGATCCTCATTCTTGACAATTAATAGAGTTGGAGGCACTTACCTCTGTCTTCTGCCTTCTCAATCACCTTCCACTTCCTGAATGAAATTCACTGAGGAAGAAACCAAAAAGGCATGAAATGCATCCTTTAGTTGCCTGAGGAGCTGCACTCAATCATGCCCCTCAACCACCACCACCATTGGCAAAAGCATTAATACGTTAATTTCTTTTACAAAGTTACTCAAACCATACCTTAATTCTCTGTCCTCTATACATGTAGACTCTGCTCCATTCTTGACAAACAGCCAGAGACCAACTTTTCTATCACAACTAAGCTATTTATTACAAGCACGGAGCAAGGCTTTTATAACTTGATGGATAATTCACCTCTGCTATGAGAAACTGTGAGCCATCTTCGGATTGGTCCACTGATGCTACCTCTTCAAAGTCTATCCTTTAGAAGCCTTTCCAAAATTTTGTCTATTGAGATTTATGATAGGAATTCGGGTATGGAAGGGCAGACTTTATTCAAAAGGAAAATAATAGATTAAAAAAGTGGGGATAGGTAAGATTATATATTCAAAAGGAAGAAGTGCAAACTGATTTCTAGCAGATATAATTTTCCTTCTCTTAGTTCTAATATGGACAATAGTAAGAAAAGGAAGAGGATTTTAGTAAATGCAAATGCACCATTGCAAAATTCAAAGACTAGTAAGAATTTGAAGGGCTTCAAGTATTCCTAGAACTCCTCTCTAAGACTACAGTGAATCTTCTTCCATTTGCAGATCTGTTTCTGTCTTCTCAGCATCTTCCTGGTATTTGTGTTGGACTTCATGACACATCTAAGAATAATAAATAATTTATAAGACATAATAATGGCCTGGTATGTTTCTGACAGATTTTTAAAAATTCTTTTTCAATAACTCATTTAATAAACCCTTGAGTTTTTTTCCTGTAGAATATTTCACACAACAATGCTTTGTTTTAAGGGTTGTCCATCAATGAGTTGTAAAGCATGCATTATGCATTCTAGCCTGCTTTTTGTCCATTTCTCTTTCGCTTTCTTTCTCCACCTCTTCCACATTTAAGTGGCATTTTTTCTAAGAATATTTTGATTCCTTTCAATGCTAAGTAAAATTACCTAACACATACACATACATACACACATTTAATATTTTGTGACTAGAAAGGAAAATGATACTAAAGGTAATGGATTTTTGTTTTCATCCTGTGTTTCCAATGCCTGAATTATATCTCCTCCAAAACCCTTGAAAGCTGTAGCCAGATTTACAAGCTAAAACAGAATGTGAGAATTTCCGAACGATAAGGGCAATATTTAGGGGAGAGAATTGTGAAGAAAGAGACAACCTAAAGTCCTGCTTCTTCCACTCCGCCCCCCATCAACCCATATAAATAAAAAGAACATTTCTTCCCCCAAATGCAGCAAAAATCAATGACATGAAGAAGAAAATTGAAAAGACCTCACACAAGATAATTCTCATAGTAAAAAAATATCATATGATGAGCTTCATAGCCTTTCACTCCTTATGCTCTAGCCCCTAACTTTTTTTTTCTCCCATAGTCCTCATGTACAGTGGATCAGGGTAACCCTTTCATACTTGTGGATGCTACAATTTTAGCCACTGACTTTCAGAGTTCACTGCTTGGCAGAATCACAGGGGAAACTCTGATCTAGAGTGAGTTGAAATCATTGAATCAGAAGAACCTCAAGAAGAAGGAAAGGATGGCTATTGAGAAGTGTGGATGGCACATGGCACAACATTATGGAGGAAGTGGAGCACAAAAATCCTATGCTGGTTAAAACTCTTTAGCATTGCACATGAGGAGGAAATAGGCAGATTGCCAAAGAAGTAAGTGGAAGGAAAAATCCAATTTCAAAGATTCCTTAGTGCCACCTCTTCCTCAGATGTTTCATGACATACCCTCCACAGATTAATTATTATCTTTAAACAGCCCAAGTACAATAAAAATTAATCTCAGAGAATGGTGGAGCTCAGAAAATTAGAACTGCAAAAGTGAATAGATTCAATTACAGTGGCCTCTAGGAGACTCTCTGAAGCATTTTCAGACTTGATACCACTAGGCTTTGACATCTGAAGCCAGTAGCCAGAGAGAACATAGAAGAGATAGCATGGCCTAGAAGAAGAGTACAATAAAACAGAACCCAGAGGAAATGAAGTAGTTATAAGAAGTATACTTATAATAAGGACCACCATAAAAAAATGCTTGATAAATCCAAAGATAAAGACTCACTATTCAACAAATGCTGCTTTCAAAACAGGAGAGCAGTCTGGCAGAAATTAGGTGTAGATATAGATATGAATTTTATACCACATATCTCTATAAACTTCAAAAGGATATATGATATAGACAAAAAAAGTTTATATCACAAGAAAACTACAAGGCGGAAGCTGGGTGGCTCAGTGGACTGAGAGTCGGGCCTGGAGACAGGTGGTCTTAGGTTCAAATCTGTCCTAAAACACTTCCCAGCTATGTGACCCTAGGCAAGTCACTTAACCCCCATTGCCTAGCCCTTACCCCTCTTCTGCCATAGAACCAATACAAAGTACTGATCCTAAGACAGAAGGTAAGGGTAAAAAAAAAAAGAAAACTACAAGAACATGGAAGAAATTACACCTCAGAAATATAAGTAGGAGAAAAGTTCATTTTCAAATAAGGAATAGATGACTGAAGATAAAATGGACATTTTTAATAATATAAAGTTCCAAAAAAGTTTCTACATAAATAAAATCACACAATTATTATTAGATGGGAAATAGGTATGCTAATGCACTATTGGTGAAGATATGATTTAGTCCAATTCTGGAGAATAATTTAGAACTGTGCATATAGAGGTATAAAAGTAGATAGTTTTTGATCCAGCAATACACTAATAGGTTTGTATCCCAAAAAGATCAAGAAAAAAAGAAAAGGACCTTTGTTCACAAAAATATTTATAGCACTTCTTTTTGTAGTTCCAAAGATTCAGAACTGGGGGATGACTGTACAAATTTGTGGTATATGATTGTGATAGAATGCTATTATGATGTAAGAAATGATGAAGGGAATGGTTTCAGAAAAATTGATAAGACATAGAAATTGATGCAAAATGAAATGAGTAAAAATAAATGCACATAAATCATCAGCATTTCTATATATTTCCAACACATTAGAGCAGCAAGAGGTAGAAAGAGAAACACCATTTAAAATCACCCTAGACAATATAAAATACTTGGGAATCTATCTACCAAAACAAACACGGGAATTATATGAAAACAACTACAAAACACTTTCCAAACGAATAAAACTAGATCTAAACAATTGGAAAACCATTGATTGCTCATGGATAGGATGAGCTAACATAATAAAAATGACCATTCTACCCAAACTAATTTACCTATTTAGTGCCATACCTATCAAACTAATAAAAAACTTCTTCACTGAATTAGGAAAAACTATAACAAATTTCATTTGGAATAACAGAAGATCAAGAATATCAAGGGAAATAATGAAAAAAAACGTGAAGGAAGGTGGCCTAGCAGTACCAGATATTAAACTATACTATAAAGCAGCAGTCATCAAAATGGTATGGTACTGGCTAAGAGACAGAAGGGAGGATCAGTGGAATAGACTTGGGGTAAATGACATCAGCAAGACAGTGTACGATAAACCCAAAGAGCCCAAGTTTCAGGACATGAATCTACTATTTGACAAAAACTGCTGAGAAATTTGGAAAACAACATGGGAGAAATTGGGTTTAGATCACCATCTCACACCCTACACCAAGATGAATTCAAAATGGGTGAATGCCTTGAATATAAAGAGGGAAACTATAAATATGTTAAGGGAACACAGAGTAGTTTACTTGTCAGATCTCTGGGAAAGGAAAGATTTTAAAACCAAGCAAGAGTTAGAGAAAATTACAAAATGTAAATTAAATGGTTTTGATTATATAAACTTTTGTACAAAGAAAAACAATGCAGCCAAAATCAGAAGGGAAACAACAAATTGGGAAAAAATCTTTATAACAAAAAAATCTGACAGGGGTCTAATCACTCAAATATACAAGGAGTTAAATCAATTGTATAAAATATCAAGCCATTCCCCAATTGATAAATGGGCAAGAGACATGAATAGACAATTTTCAGATAAAGAAATCAAAAGTATCAATAAGCACATGAGAAAGTGTTCTAAATCTCTAATAATCAGAGAAATGCAAATCAAAACAACTCTGAGTTATTATTTCACACCTAACAGATTGGCTAAAATGAAAGAAGGGGAGAGTAATGAATGCTGGAGGGGATGTGGCAAAATTGGGACATTAATGCATTGCTGGTGGAGTTGTGAACTGATCTAACCATTCTGGCTGGCAATTTGGAACTATGCTCAAAGGGCTATAAAAAAATGGCTGCCCTTTGATCCAGCCATACCATTATTGGGTTTGTACCCCAAAGAGATCATAGATAAACAGACTTATATGAAAATATTTATTTTCTGGTGGCAAAAAACTGGAAAATGAGGGTATGTCCTTCAATTGGGGAATGGCTGAACAAATTGTGGTATATGCTGGTGATGGAATACTATTGTGCTCAAAGGAATAATAAACTGGAGGAATTCCATGTGAACTGGTAAGACCTCCAGGAACTGATGCAGAGTGAAAGGAGCAGAGCCAGAAGAACACTGTACACAGAGACTAATATACTATGGTAAAATCGAATGTAATGGACTTCTGTACCAGCAGCAATGCAATGGCACAGGACAGCTCTGAGGGATTTATGGTAAAGAACGCTACCCACATTCAGAGGAAGAACTGCAGGAGAGGAAACATATAATAAAAACAACTGCTTGAATGCATGGGTTGAGGTGGACATGATTGGGGATGTAGGCTCAAAACTACGACACCAATGCAACTATCAACAATTTTGAAATAGGTCTTGATTAATGACACATGTTAAAACCAGTGGAAATGTGCATTGGCCATGCGTGGGGAGAGCGCAGGGGTTGAAGGGGAAAGTAGGAGCAGGAATCATGTAACCATGTTAAAAATGAATATTAATAAATGGTAAAAAAATAAAAATAAAGAAATGACGAAAAGGACAGATTCAGAAGAAACTGGGAATAATTGTATTAATTAATTCAGTGAAGTAAGAGTATTCAAAATAAAAATTTGTATAATGAAAATAAAAACCTTTAAAAACTTTTGAACTCTTATCAGGACAAAGACAAACCATGATTCCAGAGGAGTAAAGATGAAATATTTTACTCATCTCTTCACAGAGAAGTAATGGATTTAAATGAAAAATGAGACACTCATTTTAGACATGGATAATGTGGGAACTTGCTTTGCTTGACTATAATTATTAGTTATTAAGAGTTTCTGGTTTTCCCTTTTTCTTGTTCAAATGGGAAAGTAAGAAAATAAATGTCTCTTAATTGGGAAAAATGAAATTTCTTCACATTGGGATTCTCTGATGAAAGTCTCATTTCTAAGATACATAGGAAATTTATTCAACTTTATCAGAAATAGAGACATTATCCATTTGATAACTATAAACAATCTAAAGATAATAACAAAAAGTTTACAGAAGAAGAAACTCAAATTATATATAGCTGTGAGGGAAAGTGCTCCAAATCACTACTAATTAGAGAAATATAAAATAATGGAATTCTGAAATTTCATCTCATATTTATTAAAGATACAAAGATACAAAAAAAGACAAATGATAAATATTGGAAGGGCTGTGGGAAAATGACTATATTGATACTAGTAACTATGAAAGTGAACAACTTTTCTGGAAGACAATTTGGAATTATACAAAAAAAGTATTAAACAATGGAAACCCTTTGACTCAGCTATGCCACTGCAAGGCCCATGCCTAAAAGAGATCAAAGACAGAAGAGAATGTCCTTTATGTACAAAACTATTTATAGCAGCTCTTTTTATGGAGGCAAAAACTGGAGACTAAGGGTATGCCCATGAATTTTGAATTGGATGAATAAGTTATGGTATATGAAAATGTTGTAGTACTATTTTATTGTTCAAAGATGAGAAATAGATGATTTAAAAAAAAAAACATGGAAGGTGCGAGAATCATGATAAGATGGTGGAATAAGGCAAGCAACTATGTGTTGTTCCCCAAATCCCTCCACAAATAACTTAAGCTAATGTTTCAAAGTAAATTTTTGAGCTACAGAAATGTTTAAAATTCAGGGTAGAGCTGTCATCCAGCCTAAGACTACTTGAGAAGACACATGGAAAGATCTGACCTTCCAGGGTGTTGACTTTGCCTGACTGAAATGCAGATACCACAGGTCAGATACTGCCTCACGTTAATAAAAAGCATGCTGTAGGATCTGTTATATCTGCAACATCCTTCGCTTTGGAGACTTTTGCCCCACAGGGGAGTCATCTTTGTGAGGGTTCTCTATTGGTTCTGGATGTTCAGGACCAGATTTAGTCCTAGACTGTGACTCTTGGTGAGGAAGAGTATGTATCAGTGAGTATAGTCACAGAGGAAAGGGAAGAAGACAAGAATCATGTAACCATGAGAAAAATTTTAAAAGAAAAAAATAAAATCCTTCTGTGCGCTGAAGAATGAAAGAAAGAAAGAAAATAATATCATGAAAAAGACCCAAGGTCATGGAATATAATATTGCAAAGAGCAAAAGGAGCTAAGTTTGCAACCAGGAATAATCTACCCAGTAAAACAAAGTGTAACCCTGAAAGGCAAAAAGAATAGATATTTAATGAACCAAGGAAACTAAAAAGTAGTTTGGCAGAAATTATTTTTAAGTCAACAATCATACCCTTATCAGTTGATTAACAATAATATGCCAAAAATGAGAGAATTTTGGAAGAAGGGATCCCTAATACCTGCCTTGGAGAAGAATTGTTAACCAAACATGGGATAGAGGGGAATCACAAAACACAAAATAGATGAATATCACATAGATATGCTAGAATCGTGATGAGGGAATGAATGGAGATAGAATGAACAAAATTGAAGGAGGGATTTTTTATTATTAGAAATAGAAATTTTAAAAGTACATTGAACTTCAAATATATCCAAAGAAAAATTCTTCCCAGCTTCATGTTTAAGAGCTAGTTACCTGTTACCATGTCTAATCTAAGCCTTAACTGGTTTGGAAAAATCAACTTCAACAAGTGAAATCGCTCAAGTGCAGTGATTAAGTGAAATGGTTGAGGAGGAGAATGATCTGGTTTTATCTACCAGTATTTATTTTTGAAGTCATATGAATTGCACGAACTCTCTGGGGCTTGTTTTGGGTGGAGATGGTGAGTAGGTTTATAATGTGTTGAAAACGCTCATATGACATTGTCCTTTCAATATGTAGCTTTAGCTATTTTTGGAAGAGGTGCAAATCATTGACTTTACCCTCTTACTTGATCTTCCTGCCTTGTCTCTCCACATTTACTATTTCCAAAATAATTTTCCTTTAAGTGTAGATCTGCTTTTGTAAATCCATGCCCAATCAGCTCTAGTGAGTTTTTGGGTGTGGGATTCACGCCAGGGAACAAAAAGAGACTAGGAAGAAAGGTAGAAGGTGGTATCCTCTGTTTGTGTCATAAGAAATAACATGGTATAGGACAGTGGTTCCAAACTTTTTATTCTCAGGACCCCTTTATACTCCTAAAATTATTAAGGACCCCTCAAAGAGCTTTTGTTTATATAGGTTAAATATGACAATATTTATCATATTAGAAGGTAAAATGTCATTGTGTTAGGAAAATAGCTTTGATCTTTTGGCTTCCCTGAAAACATCTTGGGGATCTCTGGGGTTCCCGGACCACACTTTGAGAACTGCTGGTGTTGTAAACAGGATACTGGACATGGATTCTGGGATATCTATATTCAAATCCTACCTTGGATACTTATGAGTTGTGTAACCTTGGGCAAGTCACATAACTTTCCTATACCTCGATTTCTTTACCTGTAAATCAGATTTTATAGACTATTAAGGACCCATTCAGTTCAAAATCTATAATACTTTTACCTCTTAGAACTTCCAAAGCAATATAGAAACTTGTGTGGGCAACTCCATAGTGACTGCTCTCCCATAGGTAGTATCCTTTTAAACCCACTCAGCCGGGGCACCTGGAGAAACATGCAAATGGAGAAAAGGGCTCATTGTGCTCCTCTACTATGAACATCTTATCTAACTTGCTTTGTATATTATAAAGTTAATCTTAATAACATTTCATTATTATATACCTGATAGTGACATGGTGCTTTAAGATTAGTACAATTTATGAAATAAAGACTACAGATGGTATCATTCTTATTTGGAAAATGAGGAAAATAAGGTTGAAAGAAGTTCAGGGACTTTGCTCAGGGCTATTCAGTTGGTAAGTGTGTGAGGATGGATTTGAACCAAGCTATTCTTGATTACCTCAGCAAATAGGTGGCATAGCGTATAGGGCACTGAGTCTGGAGTTAGGATGACTTAGTTTCTGGAGTTCAAATCTGGACTAAGACATTACTGTGTGACCCTGGGCAAGTCACTTTGCCTCAGTTTCCTCATATATAAAATCAGTTGGAAAAGGAAATGCAAACCATTCTAGTCAGACAGGACTGAAAATCAAAGATTCCTGACTACAGGTCCACCACTCTTTCCATAATCCAAAATTAACAGGTTCCTGTCCTAAAGAAGGCTATAATCTTGTTAGGTAGATGGGACAGAGACATTTAGAAAAAAATAAAATAGGAAATAGGAGAGACCAAATGCCTAGTGACAGGCAAATAGGAAAACCTTGAAGGAATTGAAAGCAAAGATGGAACACAGTGGGACAGGAGATGGTAGGACTCAAGTCAAAGCTTAAAGAAAGGATAACATTCAGCCAAGGGAACAGTTTAAGGACAGAGATATTTGGTGGCAATGGGCAGTGTAGTTAGAATAAGGATCAGAGAAAGAGGTTATCCAAGTCCAAATTGTGATATTGGACTCAGAAGAAGATAAGGAGGTTGTTTCATTCCCTTTGAGCAGGATAGATACTTGTTAGGATACATTAAAAAAGGCCCACTTTCTGGGCTGTGGGTAGTAAGAATCTTTTGACATCTTTGGATATTTAATCCCCAAAACAATCTTTTAGGAAGTATTATATATAGTATAGGGTGAATCGGTAAGGGGAAAGACAAAGTAGAGAGAAAGAAAATAAGTTAGAAAATAAATGCTGTAATCCACACAATCAACACTGAAAAATGAATTTATGAATTTTCATAAGGATTTTATGAATAATTTCCACAGTGGAATGACAAACTTGTATCTCCAAGATAAACAAGCTTAATATTCAATCTCTAGAAGATAACTGTTATTTATAAACCAATCTGAGCAAAAAACTGTTAACTTTGGGGGAAACACTTTCCATGTTTGGGGCTGACAGTTGTGGGACCTTGGAGAGATCTTATTAGCTTGGTGAGTTTAATCTCTATCTTTGAAAAATGAAGGTCGTTGGCCTAGAATTCTTTCAGATGATTTATACCTTTCTCATCCATTCCAACATATTTCTCCCTCCCAACTGATATTAAAGAATGATTATTAGGCTTAATCATTACTGCAGGCTTCCACTTGATTTAATACTCAGAGAGATACAAGCTTTACTGATCATTTCTTAATTTCTTGTAAACCAGGTATTACGTGCTTTTCCTTTATTCTGGAATCAATTACTTTGAAACCTTGAAGGAAGATGGATATCAGTGTGTTTTCTCTCTCCTTAGGCAATAGTATTTCTGGTGTTTATTGGTCATGACTCTCACCAGACTTTAAAATATGTTTAGAATCTGAAATGTGACTGAGAAGAATAAACTTGCTCTTGATGTTTTCAAATTTCCATGTCATATTCTTGACTTATAGGTAAGCTAACTTTTTCATTAATCAGGCAATATAATTGAGAAAAAAAACAATATATCCTCTAGCATGGTGAGGTGGGGAAGACCTAAGTCCTAATTCTAGAATTTTCTCTATGGTTGATGATAAATTCAAAGCAGGAAATAAATTAGTATTGTTTCAGATGTGTTTAAGCCCAGCAGATAGGATTTCAGTAGTTTTGTGGAAGACAAATGTTGATCACAATATTTGTCTCTTCTTCCACTCAGGTGAGGAGTCAAGGCATCTTTAGTGCAGAGCTATGGCTGAGAAAAAGTCATAGAACTGATATGTGAGAAGGATATGAGTAGGACCATGAGTAACTATGATGGACCAGAGTCAAATGATCATTCATTTGAGATCAAAGGATCAGCTTTCTCCAACTAAGCAGTAGAGAGAGTGGTCAGAGGAGGCATATGGCTTAACAAAGACTAAGAAATTTAGATAAGCAGTTCAATAGCATCTGGGTTCAAATTTGTAGGCAAAGGTAAAACTTGTATTATATCTAGTCTTTCTAGTATAACAAGCTGTTTAAACCTCAACTTTACAGCCTCCTAATCTGCACCCTTTTTTCTCTGCTCTTCTCTTCTCAAGACACTTCTCCCAGGCTAGAATTACCTACATTTTATTTCAAAATGGATATCTCAATAGAGAGACAGATGCATTCACTCTCTCTCTCTCTCTCTCTCTCTCTCTCTCTCTCTCTCTCTCTCTCTCTATCTATCTATCTCTTTTTTTTTTCCTGGGTGGCCCAGACTCTGGAAGTATCCTGGAGTGTATAAAGTAAAGATGTACATAGATTTAAGATCATCCTTGCTTCTTCCTCCTCATATAGACAGTTTGAAGACCATAATGCCAAATGATTCTTCCTTTTCATTTGATTGTGCCTTTTGATTTTATCCTTGCCCTTTCATGGTTACATCTAGGGCATAACCATCCCAAACCTAGTGTAAGAAGTGACCATAGCATGAAGGTGTCAGCCCCAATTTCAGTGTTAAGAGGACTGTGAGCTGCCATAACTATTCTTCTCTTGCCCTTGCTTCCTTCTCCATGCTTAATTGGGTTTCTTGCTTTAAACAGTCAAATTAAAGAAAGTATTGTTTTTAGGAACAGTCTAACTGAGGTAAAAAACATTTCAAAACTATCGGAAAAGGCTCTATAATCATTCAAACAACAGTGACCTGACCATTCACAAAGGAAAGATTAAGTGGATGAAGAGTATCTCTTGTTCAGATTATAATAATTACAGTTGACAACCTATTTATCTATCGGTATGTATATCTAGGCAAATAGAAAATGAGGTGGCCTTAGAATTTAACTGAATGTGGACTGGATTACAGTCAGAAAATTATTTTTGCTTACAAATAAAAAACTCTGTGCCTCTCCCAGAAACAAAAGCCCGTCTTTTTAAAATTCTCCACACCATGTAAAAACAGTGTCAAATGAGTGAAAATAAATGTCATTAAGAGGGCAACAAGGATGTCTGAGGGGGTATGAGCAGGTTCAAACCTATAAGAAATGAGGAATGGCAAAATTGGAGTAAAATACACCATCAGTGAACTATTTGAGAGGAAGAGAAGAGATTAAAGGTAGACAGCCAGCCCTTGACATGTCAGAAAAAAGAGGGGTGGGATTCCAGCACGTTGAGTAGACTTTTTTGGTAAACCTATGGGAAAACACACGTAAAAATTACACAGAACTGGTAGGCATAGAAGGTCTTTGTCATAGAGGAGGTTTTCAAATCTATAAGATCAAAGTACCATTTGAATTTCTGCATATTGCTTTTAGCTTTGACTGGCTATCTCCTTTTTCTGTGAGCACCATGAACTTAGATGAGTCACATATTTAAGAGATTAAGTGTTCAATCTATGTTAAGCTCATATGAGAAAAATTTGTTGTTGTTGTTGTTGTTCTATTTACTCATAAAGCAGAGTGTCTATATGAAGTAGCTGTCCCTGGAATCAGGAAGATCATTTCTGCCTCAGATACATACTAATTTTATAAACTTGGGCAAGTCATTTGACCTCTGCCTCTATCAATTTCCTCATCTATAAAATGGGGATAATAATAGTACCTAACTACCAAAGTTATTGTGAGGATCAAATGAGATAATATTTACAAGCTATTTTTTGAACTTTAAAGCACTATATAAATGCAAGTTATTATTATCTTGAGTTTTAACAAATGAGATAAGATCTTCTACCATCTTCTAAATAAATATCAGGAGAGAAGTTTCCATCAGCTCTGAGAATGTCTCATATGAAAAATTACTTGCGTGACATCGGAATTCATTTTCTTTGAAATAAATGTGTTGATGAATAAATTAGTATAGAAGATGAGAACCTCAGATTTACCATGTTGCTCCAGTCAATATAATAATAACTAACATTTATACAGTCCTTACTGTGTGCTAAATACTATGCAAAGTGTTCCACAATTATGCTCATTTTGTTCTCACAACAATTCTAGGAGGAATGAGCTATTGTTATCATGCCCATTTTATTTTTTTAAACCCTCATCTTCTGTTTTAGAATTAATACTAAATATTGGTTCCAAGGTCTAAGAGAGATGAGGATTAGACATTGGGGGTTAATTGACTTTCCCATGGTCACACAGCTACATAATGCCAGAGGTCAAATTTGAATCCAGGACATCCTGAATCTAGAACTAGTTTTCCATTCACTGAGTGACTGAGCTGTCCCCTCCCTATTTTATAGATGAGGAAAAGAAGGCAAACGTAGGTTAAGTGATCTGCCTAGGGCCATGTAGCTATTAAGTATCTGAAACTGGATTTGAACTCAGGTATTTCTGACTCCAGACTGGCACTCTATCATTGGGTCACCTATATATCAAAGTCCTATGATTTCATTGCTATGGGAAGTCTGCACTGGGGGGCAGCTTTCTCCACTGGGAAATTGAAACCTTTCTAAAATTTCAGGTCTTAGAGCATTTTCAGAGATTCAAAGGAGCTAAGTGATTTGCCTGTGGTTGAACAGCTAGTGCAGTGGTTCCCAAACTTTTTTGGCCTATTGCCCCCTTTCCAGAAAAAAAATATTACTTAACCCCCTGGAAATTATGAAACTATTTATTGAACTCAGAATGTAATACAAAAAAAGTGTGGCCATCACGACCCTCCTGGATCGCTGCAGCACCCACGAGGGGGCAGTGGCACCCACTTTGGGAATCATTGAGCTAGTGTAAGAGGTGGAACTTGCACCCAGATCTTCAGGATTCCAAGTCCAATATTGTGTATCTACTATACCATGCTGACTCTCTATGGTTGTAGTACATGGATTTAATCTAAAATCAACATGACAGCCCAGGGCTCAGCTCAGAGTAGGTACATAGTGAATATTTGCTGAAAGAATGACTAAATGTCAAATCTCTGCTTCTGGGAACTCATCTGTACTACTTACTCCAATGTGAGCATGTCAGCCACTGTGCACCAAATGCCACAATACACACAGAAAACACCTTGGTGATATCCATCAATCTCTATAGCTTTCTTTTCAGTAGTTTTGCATTTTCCCAGCCTCACACAAGGTGAAATAACATAGGCTGCAAGAAAGGCAATCTCTTAGATACCTTATGGCCAGCAGAGTCTGAGAAATGGGGGATTGCACCTACAGATCATAATGAAGCTGAAGACATGCTCTAGGTTGGCCTTCAATCTTTTCTATCAGTGAAGCCAGGGGCTGCCTAATGGTGTTAGAGCAAGATGCTGGCTTGAAGCTGTCCATCAGCACTACCATTTGAAACATCGTGGTAATTAAGTTTTAAGGCTGTACTCCATCTATCACAGGAACTGATATTAAGGTTGAAAAGGTCTCATTGAAATGAATGGCATAAGTCATCACAATGCCCCATAAGGGATGCCACCTTAAATATCATGCTGTGATTAACTCTGAAGGGAATACTTTCTAGTGGGGGTGAGGGGAAAGCAAAGGACTACCGAGATTCTTCTCAAAGAGCTTTTGGAAGTAGAGCTCTATTTCACAAGCAGTCTAATAACAGAGAATCCAATCCCAAGAGGTGGGCAGCGGGATAAAATGGAATTGTTCTCCAAGACTCCTAGGTTGGGTACCCTAAAAATAGATATGCATGCGGGCAAAGAATAATACCAACAGGAGAAAAGTCTTGATCAAACCCTGTGAAAACGTACTTTTTCCTTTTAAAAGCTTTTTTCAGTCTTGATTCCAGTCCTGGATTTCACACATTGAAAATATCCTGCTATCTCTCTCTAGAATGTTACGGCTTCTTGCAGCAGCTCCCTTTCAGTGTCCTCTCCAGGTGGCCATGTCTCATTCTACTCCAGAATGTATTCCAAACTTTCTCCACTGTGCTCCCTAACCAGGTACCTCTGCTCCTCCCTGCCTTTGCCAGTTGTTTATTTTCTGCTGTATTCTACCCATGGAATGTAAGTTCTTTGAAGGCAGGGCTCTCATTCGTTCTACTTGTATTTATATGTCCAGAATTAGCACAATGTCTGGAATATAATAAGTCCTTCATAAGTTCTTCTTGACCTATTCCTAGCAAGTCAAACTCAGGGCCATTCTCATCATAGCATATTCCTCTGCAATTCAAAAGGTATCTCATCCATCCACTGATTCCACAAGCATTTATTAGGCTCCTACAATATGCAGGTTGTGGGATTCAAAGACAAAATCAAAATTGTTCCATCCTTCCTTTAATCAATCATTTATTTTATTAAGCGCCTACTTCATGCCAAGCACTAGGCTAACCAGGAGATACAAAAGAAAGGAAAGACATTTCCTGCCCTCAAGGAACTTACAGTCTAATGGAGGATACAACATGCAAACAAATGCAAACAAAGCATTTTGTATAATAAGATAAATAGGAAATAATTAACAAAGTTGGGGAAGGCTTCCTGAAGAAATTTGAGTTTTAGTTGGGACTTCAAGGAGCTTATAATCTACTCGAGAGGATATGTGTGTATGTATATATAATATATGTTTATATATATATGTTATATATATACATAAAAGATATATACACATATAATGTGTATGTGCTTTTTGTACAACATATAAGTATTCTTATATCTCAGTGTATATGCATGCATATAAGTATGACTATGCATATACAGTTCTTGTTTTATACAAATTCAACCCTATGCAAAGAATTCTGAAAGAAAATATTCCTTCAGATTTATGGGGAATCTGTAAATCTCTCTTGAAAATTTCATTTAAAAAATTGTGTGACAAGCACCTATGATAAAGGCTAGGTACAGTGGGTGGGGAAGAAATTTATTGTACAGGATTGGGTGTTCTTTGTCATTAATTTTATGTTCCATTTCATAATTCTGTTTATTATCATGATGCGTGGCAATATGTAACATGTCTGTATACTTGGTACATTTTATGACTTGCACAAAGGTATTATTTTGGGTATGCCTTTGTTATATAGGCTAAGTGAAGTGGGTGGGTAGGGACAAATCCTCCTTGAAGAAAAATAGGTCCCCGTTAGAGGTCTGTGGAACAATCCACTTGCATAAAGCAAACTCTCTCTGTGTACATATGTGTATATATATATGTATATATATATATATATGAGTATATATTTATGTGTGTGAGTACCTAGACACAGCAGTTTCAAAGGGGAGAACTGTAACAATGGGAGTAGAATCGAGATAAGCTTCTTATAGGAGCTGACACAGAGATAGCTAAGCTAAGCTTGAAGGTAATCAAGGGGTTTTATGAGGTAGAGATGAGCGTGTGTACAAAGAGATGTGATATTTCCTACACTGAGAACTCTTCCAAACAATGGTTTAACGAGTGATCTTTTGTGTGGCCTCTCCCTTCCTTTACACATGATTTACTCCACAGAGTAGATGTATGCAGAAGCAAATTCTGATTTCTTCTCAAGTAATGCTGAAGAGACAGATTAGATAGCTACGCTGGCTTGCCTGTGAAGTGTGGGACTCCAAGAACTGACTGTTTTGTTGGGAATTATATAGGGATGAAAAGTGGGGGGTGTCCTTTTTTGTAGTATAGATGGTAGCAGGCACCAAATAACTTTAGAATTTCGATCTTCTGATAGTTGGAAATAGAAAGAAAGGTGGCACAGTATGGAGATATTGTGGTTTTTCATCAGCCTGGCTTGCCCATACATGCATCCCTAAACTGACCTAAGAACTTGTTTTTCTTAAAGATTGCCCTTTATCCAAAATTTGCTACTGGATGGTTGCAGATCTCTATTGCTTATATGTTGAAGTCTAAGTTCTGCTCCCTTAGAATTTTGTCCTTTCTACCTGTCAACATCTGATTATGTCATATGCATATCTGAACAGAGCACCTTCATCAGATCATTCATGTGTTTCAGGTAATGCATGTAAATTTCTTACTTTATAGATAAAACAGTTGAAATTCAGAGGGTTTATAAGAGTTCCTCAAGTTTCGGTAGCTAGTAGTTAGAATAGATGGGATTTGAGCTTGTTTCTCTTCAGTTTTTAATCCAGGACTCACAAGACTGCTAAAGCTGGCAGTTCAGCTTTTTTCTATCTTTCAAGGTCTTAAATCATCTGTTAAGTTTTCTGAAGAAAACTCAGTCCATGCTGAGCAACAAATAGGGTGGCATGTTAGAGTCAAGAGTCTCTGTTTTCTGAGATCTAAGGTATTTCCCTAGATTTTCTGCTTTTCCAATAACTTGCACCTTTTGTAGTATTTGGCCCAGTGGCCCCTAATCACATCTCTGAGCCTATAACAATCTTTTTCTGCCCTCAAGGAACCCTTATATTCTGCGCCATTCCTCTGACATTGATATCAGTTTGCACTATATAATGATTTAGGTAGTATAGTGGAATGAGGAAGGCTCATGAGTTCAAATCTGGTTCAGACACTTACTATTTATGGGACCCTGGGCAAATCATATGCCCTGTTTATCTCAGGTTCTCCTCTGCAAAATGAACTGGAGAAGGAAATGGCAAACCACTCCAATAACTTTGCCAAGGAAACTCCAAATGAGATTATAGAGAATTAGACATAATCTAAATGTCTCAACAATGACAATATAATTAGCTAGCTACCTTTGCTATTGGCTGTGCCCTTTTCCACAACTAGGCAGTAATCTTCTTGAGGGGAGACATTATGCTTTAGGCATCTTTGCGTTCTTGACTCTAAGTAATATGTGTTCATTGATAGAATCATATATGAGACATTTGTGTTGGGATGTGTTTATGGATGGTGCCAAGTTTATGTCACTTAACATTTTTCCATTAAGGAAATGGGTTGAAACAAAGGAGAAACTATAAAATGAGGAGCTATTTTCCTAAGGATAACAGAATTCTGTCACTTAGTAGTTGTCTGCGAGCTTGAGAAAGTAATTTCATTACAATTTTAGTATCTATAAATTGAAAGAATTGGATTAGATGAAGCCTAAAATTTCATCTACCTCTGAATCTATGATCCTCTGATCATTTTATTCCTGATTAAGAGAGCTCTTTGGGTGATCCTTCTTCCCTCTTTTTCCCACAAGTCCTTCTCTGGTAAGATCTTTGCCATTCCTCTTCCTACTTCTGCTCCTTCTTACCTTTCTATTATTCTTTTCATTCTCTTTCTTGTCCTCCTACTCCTCCACTTTGTCCTTCTCTCCTCCTCTATTCATTTTCCTTTCTATCATCTTCCTTTTCTTTTAATTTCTTTTCATACTCTTTCCTGGCCCCTTTGTCTTCTTCCCCCCCCCTTTCTTTTCTAAGTTGGAAACTGAAAGATAGAGTCACTCTTTTTCCTCTTCATTCCCTGATTCCTTTTCCTTCATATCCCTTGTATTTCTCCTACTACCATGAGTTCACCAAATGCAGTTGGGCCCTTACTGAAGTATCGGTATAAATGGAGCACCATAGATGTCTGACTGAAGAGTAATAATAATGCTATAATTATTCCTCACTCTTGTTTCATTACCAGCTCATCTCTTTTCCAGGAATACATTTTTCCTACATCATCCTTTACTCTGTTTTTCCTTCACAATTCCTTTTGTGTTAATGTGTTGCAACTTGCTCACACTTTCCATACACCTTTCTATTTCCCTTTGAGTGATGATACTTTTTTAACAAGTCAGTTTTAGAAAATGGATGGAAAAGGGGGCAGCTGGATAGCTCAGTGGATTGAGAGTCAGGCCTAGAGGCAGGAGGTCCTAGGTTCAAATCCGGCCTCAGACACTTCCCAGCTGTGTGACCCTGGGCAAGTCATTTGACCCCCATTGCCCACCCTTACTACTCTTCCACCAAGGAGCCAATACACAGAAGTTAAGGGTTTAAAAAAAAGAAAATGAATGGAAACAATCAATGGAGAGAGACTGGTAAACATTTTCCAGTGAATTTCATTTTTAAATGTTCTGTATTTAAAACTAAATTAAGGTTTAAATGACTAATATAAGACAGTCCTAAGGAAACTATGAGCTAGGCTTACCACTGGGCAAAATAGACCACCATTTTTTGTACCATTTTCCCAAGAAAGTTGCTGGAGTTAAAGATTCAAAGACATGTTGTTAACTTCTCACAAATATTTCTTATAAGATGATTGAATTAATGAGAACCTCTATAGAATTTAGCTTCTTCTTTTCCAGGAAAAAGAGGAGGATGAATATGATCTCTCTTCTCCTGTACTGAGCACTCTGTGGAGTGCTTTAGAAAGTACTTATTGGTGCAACTAGGTAGCACAATGGATAGAGCACTGAGCCTGGAGTCAGGATGACCTGGGGTCAAATATGGTCTCAGACACTTCCTAACTGGGTGGGCAAGTCACTTAATTCCTGTTGCTTGGACTTTGCCAGTCTTCTGTTTTAGAATCAATACTAAGACAAAAGGTAGGGCTTAAAAAAAGAAAGTACATATTAGGGAATAGAATTGTAGGTGAATGTTTCATTTTTCCCATTTTTAATTTTCTTTTGTAGAACACAGAAAATAAAGCTTAAATTCTCCCTGAACATTTAAATTGTCAAAAGACCCAAGACTCTAGCCACCAAGTGGGGAATTGATGTGCACAGTACCACTGTTGGAGTCCATTTACATTTTGATAGATCCTCTTGCTACCCTAGAGAAGCAATCTCTGGAAAAGGAGGTCAGGAAGACAATGCCGATTCTCCAAAGTAAAGAAAAGAAGGAAAGTGTAAAAATGTGTTCAAAATTGGAAAGGAAAAAAATAACAGGGGAATTTGATCAACACAAATAAAAAGGGTTTGCTTAATGATAGGCCTGCCTCTGTAGCCAAATAATGCTGACTGGGGAGACAAATAGCTGCCTGACTGATAATGAGCTCCCTTCTCCCTAGTGTTAAAGTCACTCCAGGGTAACAAGTTGGGCACTTTGGGAGATGCATTCACTCCTCCAGGCACCAGGGACTTGTTTAGTGCCCAGAAGCTGGCTCATTATTTGCTAAATGCAAAGAAAGCTTTTGTACAGTGAAGGAGCCTTTTGTGTAGTTTTAAATTAATTAAAACTTTCTGCATTACTAGCTTAATACATGCCATTATAATTACTATACCCATAATAATAGCTAACATCTATATAACATTTTAAGATTTGCAAAAACACTTTACATATGTTGTCCCATTTGGTCTTTACATTAACTTTGTGAGGCAGATGCTATGATTATCGAAATTTTACACTTGAGGTTCACAGAGGTTCAGTGGCTTGCCCAGAGTCACACAGCTGGGTAAGTGACCAAGCAGTACTTGAACTCAAGTCTTCCTGATTCAAAGTCCAAATTCTCCACTGTACCAGTCTGTGCGCTCTCTCTCTCTCTCTCTCTCTCTCTCTCTCTCTCTCTCTCTCTCTCTCTCTCTCTCTCTCTCTCTCTCTCCCCCCCTCTCTCTCGGTCT
>NC_058135.1:123267106-123298139 GCF_016433145.1 Gracilinanus agilis
ATATATATATATATATATATATATATATATATATATATATATTGTGTGACAAAATGCACGAATTTGGAAATCCTGTTTTTCCCAATGAATATGCCAAGGTACAGGATCGAGAGATGATAAATATCCAGTTAAGACTGATGTTTCTAATTCATTATATGTACACATATACACATATAAATATACTTCATATCACATTTTTATCTTGCTTAAGCAGTATATTAATGGCAAATGTATGACTATAGGAATAGGGGACATAGAAGGTCAAAACACATGACATGCACAGAAAATCCTTGTTTCTCTTTTCTAACCATTATTTTTTCATCCTTTTTCCTCATCACACCTCTACTAGAACTGCAAAGAGGTAACATTATCAGTTGATTTTAATTTCCTTTCACTCTTCTGTTGCCTCTTATTGCCTGCCCACCGGTGAAGATACTAATGAGTTGTAGAATATTTTCAAATGACTGCATAAGCCCTGTTGTTGTCTAATCATTTCAGTTGTGTCTGACACTTTGTGACCCCATTTAGAGTTTTCTTGGCAAAGATACTGAAGTGGTTTTCTCTTCCTTCTCCAGTTCATTTTACAGATGAAGAAACTGAGGCAAATGGGATTAAATTACTTGCCATGGGTAAATATAGCTAGTAAGTGTATGAGCCCAGAATTGAACTCACGATAATGACTTCGTGACTTCAGACCTAGCTAGAGGACTATTATAATACTCCAAATGAGAGGTTATGAGGGCTTGAATAGCATGCTATGTGTTGGAATGGGTCGTAGTAGAAAATAACTGGAAATGAAGTGGATGCCCATTGATTAGAGAATGACTAAAGAAGTTGTGATGATGAATTTAACGGAATGTTAGTAAGTCAGGAGAAACTGTGAATGTAATGAATACAAAGAAGTATGAGAAGATATTTTAACTGGTTCCAAATGAAATTAAGCCGAACCAGGAAAACAATCTAGCTAATGATTACAACAATGTAAGGAATAATAACAAAACAACTGAAAACCAAGTGCTATGAAATTATGAACATGTTTAGATTCAGAAATGAGATAGGAGAAGGTACTTCCCCTAACTTCTTTGTAGAGATGAGAAAGTATGGGTGTGAAAAACTGCATATAATTTTGGACTTTTAAAAAACTATGTTGGTTAATTTTGCTGAATTTATTTTTCTTAATCTTTTTTCTTAATTTAAAGAATGGCTTTCTGGGAGGAGGAGAGGATAGAATATAATGGAAAATGTAGGTGATGAAAAAAGATATTAATAAAGAATTTTAAAATGGATGGAAATGACAAAATTGAAGAAAATGATTCAGTTTTAGAGGTGTTGGGAACAGGTAGTGTCATGAGATCTCTTACTTTTCATATAAGGAAACTGAGACCACACAAAACACTGAATAAAGAAGTGCTGAGTTAGGAAGAATTATCATATGAGAAAATATTTGTAAAGCACTTAGCATAGTGTCTGGCACATGTTGGGTGTTATATTAATGTCAGCTATCATTGGTATCATCACTGTCAATTATATTACTTGTTCCAATTATTTTATGTATCCAGAGAATCAGAGAAGAGGAAGCACATGATATATTTTACCTAAGTTTGGCAATTAGCAGGTCAGGAAAGGTGAGAGTTCAAGGAAGTTAGGATCTTTAATGTCTATGGTAAACACATCACTGAATTTACTGAATGTAGACTCTAGAATGTAGGTATGAAAAACAAGAACAAATGTCATGGGAAGATAGCTGCATGGCTCAGTGGATTGAGAGCCAGGCTTAGAGAGAGGAGGTCCTAGGTTCAAATCTGACTTCAGACACTTACTAGCTGGGTGACCCTGGGCAACTCACTTAACCCCCATTGCCTAGCCCTTACCTCTCTTCTGCCTTGTAGCCAATTCTAAAATGGAAGGTAAGGGTTTAAATTTATGAACTGATACAAAGTGATTTGACCAGAACCAGGAGTACTTTGTACATAGTAACAGCAATAATGTGCAATTATCAACTGAATGCCTTAACTATTATCAGCAAGGCAAGGATCCAGGACAATTCCAAGGGACTCATGATGGAAAAGCTTGTCCACCACCATAAAATGAACAAATGGAGTCCAAATGAAGATTGAAATATATCATTTTTCACTTTATTTCCTCCATGAATTTTTCTCTAGTGTAAGCAATATGTATCTTTTTCACATCATGATGAACAGGGAAATGTGTATTATATGATAACACATATATAACCTATATATCATATTACCTAACTTCTTTAGGAGTTGGGACAGGTGAGAGGGAAGGAGAGAACTTGTATTATGGAAAAAAAATTAAATTTAAAGAACATAAAGTGAAAGGGTGTGAAGAAAAAAACTGAAGAACCAGTCAATCTTTATTAAGCATCTACTAAGAACCAGTTAAGTGTGTTAAGTGCTGAGAAAACAAAAAAAGGTACTAGTCAATCCTTGTGCCCAGTGAGGTTACAATTTAGTAGAAGAACATGGAATAATCTGTTGGTATAAACTTCCAAGAGTTCACAGAAGAGCAGGCAGATTAATCTGTGATAGGGAAAGAATAATGAATACCAATTCTGTTGCTTTGCTCAAAGAATTTAGGGAAGGGGGTAAAATTTAACTTATTTAATCAGAACTGTTCTAAGGAAGTGAGATCTTCTTGGAGAAGAAAGATTTTGCTAAGTGCTAAAAGACAGAATGAATGGAAAAAATGAAGTCCTTAGTGACATTGCTTAGAACAGCCTAAAAAGAGGGAAAGAAGAAGCAGGAATACTGTTTTGGCAGAATTTAGGTAATGCATATGCATTTTTTATAATAATGAAGCCCAGACTTCCAAAATGAATGTGAGTGAAACAGATCAGTGGTTGACCCAGAGTAGTGACCTAGAGGTCATAAAGGTCTGCTAACAAGTGGTGTATACAGTTTAGAATAATAAGAAATGTTTTGCATAATATTCTTATACTAATAGGAAAGCCATTAGTTTGCACAGTTTGATTCTGACTGATTATGCCAAACGGGCTGTTAAATCTAGCCAAAATAAGTAAATTGATCATTCGATGGATGATTAAGCCTTGTCTTTCAAACGAAGCCTGGAAATCAGATGCTCCAAGCTGGAATTCTCCATATGCTACTGACTTAGAGACAAAGTCACAGGCTAGAATTAATGAAGTGACCCAGAGTTGGCAGTCCTACTTCCAGAGCCTGTCCTCAACAATTAGCTATGTGACCAAAGACAACCAAAGACAGGCCCACTCTGAACCTTTTTCTTCATCTCTAAAAGAGAGACTATAATACTTATGTTCTCTGTCTTATAGATTGCTATAAGGAATTAATTTCATAAACCTTAAAGGTCTAGAAAGGCATTGCA
This sequence comes from Gracilinanus agilis, assembly GCF_016433145.1. Taxonomy (NCBI): domain Eukaryota; kingdom Metazoa; phylum Chordata; class Mammalia; order Didelphimorphia; family Didelphidae; genus Gracilinanus; species Gracilinanus agilis. The sequence continues at coordinate 123,270,473 of NC_058135.1, forward strand.
GCACATTGATTGGAACGATGACTAGATTTTTGTGACATGAACTGGCTTTGAGTTCTTCTACATTCTTACGTGATCTTGGCTAATCAATCAATCAGGAAGTCTTTTTATACCATAGAGCTCCCACATATTCTGTGATCTAGTGACACTGGCTTATTCAATGTTCCTTGAACTAGACACTCCATGTTTAAACTCTGGGCATTTTCATTGACTTCCCTCCATACCTGGAGAGTTCTTATCACTGCCTCCTGGCTTCCCTAGCTTCCTTCAAGTGTCACATAAAATCTCACCTTCTTTACAAAACCTTTTCCAATACCCCTTAATGCTAATGCCTTCGTTCTGTTGATTTTCTACAATTTAACCTGTATATTCTTTGTGCATTGTTGTTTGTAAGTTTCTCCTTTATTTCTATGCTCCCTTAGATTGGGAATTGTCATCTGCCTTTCTTTGCAATCCCATTGCTTAGCATGGTGCCTGGCACATACGAGGTGCATAATAAATGCTTGTTGACTGATTGACTCCTACTATGCGTCAGGCACAGTGTTAGTAGTTGAGTATATGAGTATACGGAAGAAAATGATCCCTACCTGCAACAAGCATAGAGGTTGTTCTAGAGCAAACATTCTAATAGAGAAGGTAGCAAAAGCACAGACAAATAAAAAGTTAATAAATATGAAGTAATTAAGTACAAGATAGTTGGGGAAGGAAGATACTAACAGTTGAAAAGAGCAGGTAAGGCTTCATGTCGAAGATGTTTTAGTTTGAGTGACATCTTAAAGGAAGGGAAGGAAGGACTCTATGAGATGTTGGTAAAGAAGGAGTCAATTCTAGGTCAAATCACAAAACCATTTATGCCCAGAAAAACAATGATGAAACAGCATCCATGACAAAGACATTATAAATATAGGGTACAGAAAGAGAAATATTTATTTCTATATACATCCACAGAAGGAATTTTTTTGCTTGACTCTGCCTATATTTTACAAGAAATTTATTTTTCTTTTCTTTGTTTCCCATTGAGGGGAAGAAAGTTAGAAAATAGATGAAAATTTTTTTGCTAATTTTTTAAAGAGAGCATGCTACAGATGGGAAATATTGCTTCCCCTTTCAGATGAAGTCACTGTATTATTAGTTTTACTTAATTGTTTCTATTAGAGGAGACCTCTAATGAAGTGAAAGTAACCCACAAATGCTTGAAATGTAAAAAGAAATGATGTAAATATAACTTTAAATTTTTTTTCAAGGTTACAAGATTGCATCAACGTGAGTATTCCCTCCACCAAGGCAGATGGAATCCTTCCCACCCCTCCCCAAGTACATACTAAATATTTCCTTAACTTGCTGTGGTTCCTAGAATTTGGTACCAGGTGGCTATCCTTTTGGTGATGACCCTCATTGAATTAGGCTGATCCTTGAATTGCAGTCATGCAATCCATCTCTAATCCTTTACTGGAAACTTTCCCAGCTTTGAGGGACCTTTCAGAGCTCAATGAAAATGTCCTTTGATAACCCAGGGTCACCTCCACATCCTGTAAAGGGATTAGCTCTTTAAGTGAACAACTACAAGCATTAAGTCAGAATCACAGCCTTCAGTTAAGATTTCCCTTTTCTGCTTTCATTCCAAATCGAGGAAAACACCTCCTTCACCATTTGGAAACACATTGAACCCCACAGTGTAACTTTGTATTAGATTAAAAAATTATTTATTTGTGCTATTCCAGGGCTGTGTTTATACAGAAAATGAAACAAATCCAAATCCAGAGGCCTGGTACTATGAGAAAAAGACATTTGGATTGGAGGATTTGGGTAAAGGCTGAATACCTAAGGCATTACTGAGCAGAATCCAAATTTATTTCAAAATTATTCAACCCTCCATAGTTCTGGGACAGATTAGTTACTGGTTTTCTTTAGCAACCAGCTCTTAATTGGCTAAAACTTAGTCATGCTATTACCCTTAATTAGTATACATTAAATGAATACAGCCTTGCTCTGGGATAACGTAAGTCTGAGACTACTCAAAAGTCTCTGAATTCTTATAATTTATGGTCTCCTGCTGGATTTCTACTAGATTCTACTTAAACTTTTATGGACTTCCTAACCTGCCCAGTGGTGATATACAGTTATCCACAGAACTGAGCACCTGGGAATAACATAAAATGAACAAGTATCTATCCATCTCAATAAGGTGTTAACTTTCAAATCCAATTACGCACACCTAAATGTCAGCTCTGTTAAGTGTTTCACTTCCAATGATTATAATTGCTGCTACATTCAGCTTAAAGGGAGATAATGTCCAAAGCTAGTCCAGTCCTAATATTCCATGAGAGGTAAGCCAAGGAGCTTTGTAAACCTTCATAAGGTAAGTTTGACTAATGAAGTGACCCTTTTTGAACATGATCTGTTGGCTCACTTGGCATTTGGGAAAAAAAAAAACAACAACTGAGATGTCAGTTTAGCAGAAAAAATGAGTAGATTCATGATTAATGTCTATGCTTGGGGGCATATTTGATTGTATAATTTAAGCTGTCAGGATACTGCCTGGCACATAGAAAATATGAGAAATTTAGAGAAACATGGGAAGAAAACATCTGAACTGATGCAAAGGAAAGTGACCAAAACAAGGTAAAAAGAATACTCAATAACTATAATAATAGAATAAAAAATAACATTAGAATAACTCCAGTGCTAGGAAATACAATGGCCAATCTTGGTCGTAGAAAAGAGATGACAAAATAAACATTTATTTTTCTTGGAGAGATCAGAGATATAGATACTATAGTATCAAGACAGGTTTTTGTTGTTTTTTACTATTCCAACCTCCTCTTCCCCTTTTTTGTTATTAGTAAAGGTTCATTACGTAAGTAGGTGTATATTTACAAAAGGCAGTAATAAAACGTCATATTTTTTCAAAGATACTGAGACACAAAGGGTTTTGTTGATACAAAAATCTTTTCATTTTTGTTCTTTGTTTAAAATATTTTTCAACATTGGCTAGGACTATCAACAACATCAGAATTATGCTTTGCTGCAATAGTAGGGCCAATTTTTCTTAGATATTTGAGCTCTTCCACAAAGGGATCTAATGAGGTCTTGAATAGTAGTCTTAGAAGAAAGTTCAAAATTAAATGGTGTATATGAATGGCTTGTGCCTCCATCTAACAGTCTGAGTGTCTTGTTCTAGAGCAAAGAAAAGCTGTAGATGTCTGTAGTACCCAACTATCCCAGAAAAGCCATTAACAGAGGATGGATGTCATTTCCTACAGTGATTGATAGAAAACCTCCAAGAGATATAACTCATAGTGAAATATAATAAGGTATTCATTTTAAAAATATACTTGAAATTTTTTTACCAAGCCATTCACCAATGTTAACTATTCCCATGCAACTACACTGGCAGAATTTTCCCATTGAAAAACTGTACATTTGCTTCAGGGGGAAGCTTGGAATTGTTCAATGGACTGCAATTTCTCAAAGGTAAGCCAGCTCACCTTTTCCTATTCAATTCTAGGTCCAACTTCTTATACATTTACAAGATCTTCATGAGATAAGTGTATGGATAGATGAGTTCCACAAATCTGAATCATAATCATCCTTCATCCATTTGGTTTTTTCCTATGTTTATAGTCAGACAAAACTCTTTTCAGTGCTTATAGGTCTTATGCAGACATTTCTGCAGTGTTTCAGGTCTTGATGCAAGTAGCAAACTGTCACAGGTAGATAGAGAAAACATTCATTAAATAGTTTACTATGTTCCAGGACCCTGCCAGAAGAAACTCCTAAAGTGCCTCAACATTTATACAGAATCCATCTTTGATTTAACTCTATGGTTCAATTATTTTCTCTCTTACCATTTCCTATTGGGAAAAAAGAAAATACAAACAAAATCATTGTAAAAATATACATAATCAAGCAAAACAAACCCCATACTGCCTATGTCCAAAAATGTATATTTTATTCTGCATCTTGAGTTGTTCAGAGTCAATTAACTGTCTGTTAGGTGGTGAGGAGCATGTTCCATCTCTAGGCTTCTGAAATCATGGGCTGGCTATTGCATGGATCTGAGTATTTAAGACTTTCAAAGTTATTTGTCTTTACAACTATTTTTATATAAATTGTCCTAGTTCTTGCTCACTTCACTGTTTTTCAGTTCATATAGGTCTCCTCACTCTCTTTTCTTACTCTAAGTGCCTGCAAGACCAGTTTATTATTATTTTTTTATTTTTTAAGCTCTTTGCCTTTCTTTACCTCATTCTATGCCCAAAATTCTATACCTCTCCTATTTCTATGACATTCATTCCATCCTTGAAGGCCTTGAATAAATTTTATGTACACTTTCCATAGATATTTCCCTGAACTCTAGATACAAACTAAATTTCCTTCCTAGCAATACTTGTTACAGCTTGTTTAGACTTCTCTTATGTACTTGTCTACCATTTATGTTGTGATATTTTACATTAATGTCTTAATTTTCCTTCTTGATTATAATTAACTTTATATTATGGACTATGTCTTATCTTTAAAATTTTTAACCTATTCTAGCACCTAGGATAGTACCTTACAATTCAAGTTGCTAAATAAGTATTTGTTGAATGATGAATGAATGACTAGTTAAATAGAATGATGAATGAATGAATTTGAACAAGTGAAAATGTTTTTCTCTCTGTTTCAATTTTCTTTGCAAAACATAGCTTATTCTACCTTTCTCTTATGCCTTTCCAGATATATATGAATAATAATGGGCTGCTAGATATGAAATATTTTGAGGTTTTAAGAAGAAAATTATTCTATATGGTAGGTTATTAAATCATTAGTCTAAGTCCTTATTTCCTCTTTTCCATGGCCTTTTGCTCTGCCATTGATGTTTCGTGACTAATTTGTGAGCCCTGACAGTATATACATGCTATTTTTTTCTGGATATTGGACACCACCACCATGCTGATAGGGAAATTTAAAGATAATTCATATATTTGAGCTATGCCTTTGACCTTGGCATTTAGAAAGCAGAAAGTAAAAATTCTTCAAGGCATGCCTGATTTAATTTTATGTAAGCAGGGGGAAATATCTCTTCTTCTCTCTAGTAGGCTATAGTTCAATAATAATGCTATAAGTTACTTGGGAAGTTCCATGATTCATAGGCTTCTGTTGGATGTTACAATGCTGGAATATTTTCCATCCTTCCAGAGATTTTCCCTGGTTTGTAACCCAATATGGATAGGTCTATTTCCAGGTCAGACAAATTCTTCAGGAGCTCACTATCCTACTATAGTCCAGTTTCCATTGGTACTGAATCATCTTCTGGCTATAATCCAAAACTGAAGAAAGGTGGGGAATGGACAGATAGATTTTTTTTCTGATTCTTATGTTTTCTCCTGAAAGAGAATTGCTAGTTCTGTCTCAGATATAAGGAGAGAAAGATCAATCTCATGGTCATTCTTCAATATTAGAGACTGTCAAAATTGTGAAAGACATTCAAGATCATCTAACATAGAATAAAGAGTTACAGAGGCCTAGAGATATCATTTCTAATATAAAAATCAAGTATCTTATCTCTAGTACATCTATTTTCACATCTATAATGTGACCATATTAAGGACTTCAGAGTGCCCTAAAGTTGTTTTAAGAGTTCTAGGAATTTATATGCAAACCCATAAATAAGCAGAAATTCTTTCAGTAGTTTGAACAAGTAATGACTTGAAAACATATGTATTATTGTTTTTAAATGCATATAACTATCATTGTGATTAGTAAAATTCAAATTCTTTTAATGGGGCTAAAAATAAGTGTACCTTTTTTTGATTATGCATTTTCCCAATCAACAGATATTAATATTCCTACTATTATGTAAGGATCCATTATATTATTTGATGTGAAAAATAAGTCCCCCCTCCTCAAAATGCTTAGGAATCACTTAACTGTCTTTTTTTTCTAGATAAGGAACCTAAGGTCCAGAAAAGTTAAATAATTTGCTTAAAATCTCAAAGTAGTAAGTAGCATTCCTGACATTTAAAGGCAAGTCCTCTCATAGATATCTGGTTTATCTCTCCTTCCTTCCCTCTTTTATCCTTTTCCTTCACGGATCAATAAAAGTACATTTGTAAAGCACATTTAAAAATAGTAGTATAGGGAGAGGTAGGAGGCCTGCAATTTCACTGGTGTAGAGAATTTTCAATTAAGGAAACTCCCTTTACTAATAGAGATAAGCTTCCTTTCTACAAATTCACCATAAATAGTTTTCTAAATCACTGAGATTAAGTAACTTCCTCAGTGATACATAGTATGTGTCAGAGATGTGACATGAACCAAGATGCTCCTAGCTTTCAAACTGTCTTTCTATCTACTATATGTTGCTGAATAGCTATTAAACACAACAGCAATGGCATCCTCAGCCACAACCACTACTGCAATCACAATTACAACCAAACCACAGCTAGTATCACACCGCTCACCAGCTAACGTGAAGGGAGAACCATTAGGTTGTGAGGATACAGAAGCATAAATAATATACGGTGCTTGTCCTATTCTAGTAGTATAATGCCAGTCAAATTAATTTCTCTATGAATGTCTTATACGTGACATATTATTCTCTTTAAATCCAATATATATTCAAAGATACGTTTTGGAAAGTTTCAGTTATTGTTGCCAGTTGGGGCGGGGAGTAAAAGAAACAGAAACTTTAGATAACCTAAGTAAGCCATCAGATAACCTTCAAATCTTTTATATTTGTCTTTGGAATATATCCTACAATTATTGTGCTACAGATTTACTTTCCTAATTATGCTTTGGTGAGGCTAATATTAAAATTAGTTTGCATCCCCTGCCCACACACCAGCTGATGGCAGGGAATGTATCCCAGGAGCATGCTGCACAGTGTGGGGAAGCTGGCCCAGGAAGAAAAATATGCTATGGCTAAGCCACAAAGTGGATAATCTCTATGTTGATAATTAAAAGACCACTAAACATCAACCATACTCTCTAGGTGTGTTACATACCAACAAAGTACAATCCAAAAAGGCAAAGAAGAAAAGAGCTTATATATGTTAAAGGAAAAGGAAAAAAAAAAAAAAGAGGAGGACCGAGAGGGAAGAGAAGATGAAATATCAAGATGCTAGTGAGGTAAAGTAGGATAATGGAAAGAGTATTGGATTTAAGGTCTGATGATCTGGGTTCAAGTCCCAGACATGATAAGTAGACAGATTGTTTGACTTTTTAGAACCTTTGTTTCTTTGTGAGAAAACAAATGAAGCAAAACAAAACCTGATAGTACTTGTGCTATCCTTATCATGGGCTTGTGGTGAGGAAAATGTTTTGCAAGCCTTAAGTACCCTAGAAATATGAGTTATTCCTGTTATTAGAGCTTGGTGGCTAAAATGGAGCAGGTTTTCTAATTCAGGCAAAAGGGGACAAAAGGCCAATCATCTTTAAAACACACATCTGCCCTCTCCCATAAGCCCATTATTGTAGATTTTTGCCATAAAAGCTACTTTTCCTATAATCTAGTATTTTCATCTGGGAATATAAAAACAATTCCATTTTCCTCCAGCATTCATTTTATTCATTTTGCTCATGGGAATTGGCAACCTAGGAAAAGTCAGAGTGCTGTTAATTAACCAGCTTTGTTCATCATTCAGGAGGCTTTTCTACCAAAGCCTTTATTTTTCTTTAATAATGAAGCCATTGAAGTTACAGAAATTAATGCAAGGAATTAAAGATGTAAAGAGGGCCCCAGAAAGTCACTTGCTCCCACTAGCATGCTTTCTTGTGTGTCCTGGTTTTTTTTCTTCCTCTTTTTTTGAGACTTGCAATTTCTTTGGTTTAGCAGACTTCTAGTTACAGAAATTCCCTCCTTAAATACAGACAGATTCTTCATAGTCTTTGAGAGTTTCCTGGCTCAGAGAGAGGTTAGTCAGCTTTGCAAAAGTCATACAGCCAAGTAGGTCAGAATCAGGACTCGAACTCATATCTTTCTGACTCAAAGACTAGATTTCTATCTATCATGTTATCATGACTTAGACATATAGACATCTATTTATTTGAGTTGTTCTTCCGGTATGGTCAACTTGACTAGATTTAAAATAAAATGCTACGCTTTGTTTTGTTTTTGTACTGAGGTTAGTGTTTATTCAAGATAAGTGAACAGGAGATGAATAATGGACTGGATTGCATTTGGGAGATGGCACAGTGCTTTTGATGACCTAGTTTTTCCGTGAAACAAAGGCTGGACTCTTAGCTTCAATATAATTCTGGGGAAGTTTGGTTAGGATTCATGAAACAGAAGGTAAGTGTCAGTTAAATGATGGGCGAGAAAAGGTCAGGGTTGGATGTGGGCAGTCAACAATCAATCAACACTTATTGTCTGCCTGCTACATGCCACACACTGTGCTAGGTGCTGCAACAACATATTTCAAATGAGTGATCACACAAAGGATGTAGCATAAAAAATGAGCTGGTCGCAGAATAAAAGCAAAGAAGAACGCATTGACAATCTCCATGCTGCACTGCTCTCCAAGCACTGCCAACAGAGGTGGAGAACAGCCCTCACTCAGTACACTGAGGGCACCTTTAATGGTGCATATTTGGGTGGACATGGAAGAGAGTCTTACCGGATGGCCAGGCATAGATGGGTTGTGATTTGTATTGTTGGACAGATGCACTTTGAAGCCATCTCAGAGCCCTTGAATAATTGTAGACTGTCTTGAAATGTAAATTTATAGGGACTTAATTATGAAATAAAAGGTGAGTTTTCAGGGACCTTCAAAGCTATTCAGAGCTGGGAGTTTTCTGTCACCTACAGATTCCATTTGATTTACTGCTCCCTTGATTTACTATTTGGAACCAGAAAAGATTGTTCTATTCTTAACTGCTGACTGACAGCTTGGGGAGGTCGTTTTTCCAATGTATTTTAGCTTCTCTGAATTTACATGGAAAGTAAAGCATTGAATTATAGAATCTTACTTTTTTAAGGTGGTTATTTATCTCAATCCATACTTCATCGGGAACCCCTTCTATAGCATATGACAAAAAGAAAGAAAGAAAATAATGAAATCCACTAAAAGGGAGAGAGGGAGGAAGGAAAGGATCAAAGAAGCAAGGAAGAAAGGAAGCAGGGAAGTATTTAACCTATTGTGAGCCAGACATGGTGATAAGTATTTTATAAGTATCTTAATTAGTCCTCACAATAATTTTGTGAGATGAATGATATTATTATCTCCATTTTATAGATGAGGAAATTGAGGTAGACAGAAGTTTAGTGACTTGCCTTGAGCTACATGTTATTAAGTATCTAAGGATAGATTTAAACTGGGGTCTTCCTGATGTGAGGTTTAGTGCTTCATCCACCTGTTCCTCCTAGATGCCTTTAAAAAGTAATTATCCAGCATTTACTTGAAGATTTCTAGGCTTAAAAAACTCACTATCAAAGTAGCTCTCTGTACTTTTTGGACAACTCTAATTGTTAGATCATTCTTCCCTATATTAAGCCAACATTTGCACCTATAAATGGTAGTACATTGACTCTATATTCCTAATTTTGTACCATGTATCTTGTTTAATGAATTGAATCCCTTTTTAGTGTGATAGGTATAGGAGGTGGATCTGTGATTGCATGAATATAGGAAATTCCTAGATGGAATAAACTCAAGCAGTGCAAGAATTCCCACCTCTGAAAAGTATATTCTAAAGAGCTACCTAGAACATTGGGAGATGGAATGGTATGGCCAGTCATACAAACACTATAAGTGGGTGTTGGGACTTGAATTCAGGTCTTTCAGGCTCCAATTCTATCCATTATTCCACTATCCATTACTGATTCCCAATATTAGAAGTCAGCTATCATGCAGTCTTCCTGTAACTCTCTAAGACATAAATTGCAGAAGAGCTGCCTATTTGCAATGGCATAGGGAGTTTATATACCAGGAGTTTTCCATTCTAATTAAATTTCAGATTTGGATGTCAAAAGAATAAATTCTAGACACTTCTCTACGGTGGAAATATGAATGAACAATATGACATAGTCCTACAATGCCCCACTTTAAGGATCTCGCAATCTGATTGAATTATTTTTCAGTCTTGGACCAAGAGGTAATCATATATTTCTCCTATGAAGTACTTGTGTCATTTTCCCCTTGTGTTTTCAGATATTTAAAGCAAATACAGTTTTGGTTCTGTTTCTAGAATGAGAAGTTCAAATCTCAGCTCTGATGTTTACTAACTATGTAACCTGTGATAAATCACTTAATCTCTCAGTACTTCCAGGCAACTTTTTAAGATTATAAATTATGGAGAGCTTTCTGCATTGGTTTGGGGAATCACAATGAAAAACATCACAGTTCCCTCTTGTATTATTGACCTACATTGTAAGTCTTATAAACATATTAACCTTCCTCATGAATTCTACTTTTTAGTTTCAATAGGATTAGAACATTGGAACATTAATCAATGTGTTATACATGGCTTCCTAGGCTTATCACATATCAAAAATGACAGACAACAGACCTTGTAATGCCTAGCCTTTGCATTGATATACCCAAGAAACTAAAAGAGCATATAGGCAGGTCTCTCTTGTGAGGTGGCTTACCTACTGAGAACTTACAGAAAGATGTGGATGAGAAAGACATCAGATAAGAAAGCTTGGAGGAATTGCCATTGGAACCATGAGGAAAAATACTCTGGTGAAGTAATGAATCCATCTGTCTATCACATTAGGTATTTTGGGGTATATTGATAGATTACCTATAAGTACTTCCTCTTTGGGACAGGAGAAATTAATCGAAATGCTTTTTACCTACTTTTCAATTGGATCTGGATAAATGGCATGAGATCAGAAGAGGAAGTTGCGTTCCTAAACATTATAATTGGGAAATGGCATGAAAGACCAGAATTTCTCTAATCCAGCTCACATGTCAACAATGATCTCCTCCCTGAAACCTAACACAAGGTCATCTAGCCTTTATTTGAAGACTTTTAGTGATGGGGAAATCTTATATCATCAAGACATGAGAATTAATATAGCTCTTTACCTCATGAACCTGTAATTCCTCAAATTTCAGTTTTAGCATTAAAGATGGCAGTTTTTCATCATTAGTGTAGACTTGTGTGAACTGAGAAACTAATGATATACTTTTAAAATTAAGGCATGTTAAAAACTGATAAAGTTTCATAATCATTCATTAAGGAAAAGAGAACCTAGTCCCTCCCTCGGTTTGTACGTAATGGAAATGAAGTAAAGTGTTAATACCAACACTATGTTTATAAATGGCATTGGGAGGCAACATATCATTACCCATCTGCACTAGCATTATTATTCATGAAGATTTGCCTAACTATGCACATATCCTTCTCTCCATTCATCCTATTCATGAACAAGAAGGCTTACACCATCTTAAGTACATGATGCTGGCACTGTGCCTTTTAGATTTAGCAAATAATTTGGTATGCTTTCACATACAAATGACGAACTTGAGAATTCTGCTTTTAATCTCAGATGCAAAGTGGTAATGGGTGTTCTCTCTTTAGGCTGCAAAAAATCAAATCAAATCAAATTCAATCTTATTATTTCCTTTAAAACATTTCAAGAACTTCCCTTTTTCAAATTTAAAAATAAAACAAAATGTGACTAATCTATTTTACCATATAAAAGCCAATCATTTCTTTAATTCTTTTATTTGAGGTTAAAAAAATCTCTACAATATACTCCTATTGTTCTCAGTTCTGCCATTCGTATAGACAACACACTCCTTTTATAGTTCTCTTCAAGGAAGAAGACTGACAAAATGCCTAAGGAGCCATGCTGGAATTTTTCCTTGTAATCAATCAAGTGTTATTCTCTACATTTATAGTAGAGAATATACATTAGAAACCATGTACTACTGACCAATATGTAATTCTGCTCCATCACCATCCCCACCACCACCACCCACAAAAGAGAAAAACACCTCACAACAAAACAGCTCATTTATAGGTAGGCACTCTTACTTGCACATGCCCTTGCCCAAATTAAACGAATGGGGATGTGAAGAAATACTTTTTTCAGGGAAGGGAGAAGTGAGAGGGGACAGGAATGCTATTTGAAGTCAACTAACACATCAAATAATCTTGAAGAAGATAATTCATAGCTTAATGATTTACAAATCATCATTTTACATGACTGTGTATTATTTCCCCTCCTTTTGAATATGTTTAAACTAAATTTCATAGATAAAAGTTGACTTCCCTAATCAAGGCAAAGTTTTGTAAGTGGCAAAGTTGAGATTTGATCTTCTACTACTATCAAGTCCAATATTCCTTCAATTGTATCATTAACCATAATTATCCTTTTAATCAAAGAAGTTCATTAGGGATGCTCATATGAAGTGATCTATGCTTTTGATAAATTTAGTAGACAAACAGTGAGACTCAGAATCTACCTCTAAGAAATTTAGATTTTGAGACTATAATTCAAAATTTTTCATTAAATGGATTCATTTCTATGGAGGACTTCAACAAATCACTGGCTCAAAACCCTACTTTACATTGTGAACTTCATTTTTTTCAATGGGTAACTCCTTGTCTAAATCAAGAGACCCAACAAATATTTCATCTGAAATTACTGTATTCTACTGAACTTATTCTATATAATGTCCTCTTATATTTTCAATTCAATTCAAAAGACATTTACTAAGCATCTCAAAAGCACAAGTAGTGAGTGAAGATGGGAGTGACAAAGTATTTTGTGATTTATTGGCTTATTTACACATAAGTGCTTTCAGAGTTTTGAAGTATAGAATTGAGAAAATATAAACCGAAAGACTGTTTGAGGATCAAGGGATAAACATTTAAAGACTGGTGAGGGTCATACTTGACAGAGAGGTGAAGTTCTTCATTCTTGGCATTAGGCAGAGGGAAATCACTAAAGGAAAGAAGATTTTGGTTTGAATTAGAGAAGTCAGTCGGAAGCTAAGCTCAGAAGAGGTGAGATGAAGATAGGAGATGAGAAGATGAGAAATAAGACATCAAAAGAAAGAGAAGTGACAGCAGCTGCCTGAAGAGAGAAACTGATGACAGAGACTGCCCCTAACACTTATTATTTGAAAGAATGAGTGAGGGGGAGAATAAGAAGACAAGAGCAGCTGCTTAGGGCTAAGTCAGCTGAGAGAGCTGATTGATGCCAGATAGGCTCTTCAGTTGCTATTCTTATTGGAAAAATCTGCAGAAACTCTGATTGGAGGAAAGCAGAATCCTGTTATTTGTTGTGGGAAGAGCTGTCCATGATTATTGCCCCATAACCTCATCAATGGAGTTACCTGGTACCCCTCATAAGTTTTACTAAATTGCCTTCTAATCTCCTCTGGCATGAGAGGGAGAAAATCCTCGGAGTCCTGAGAGTTGATTGATCTGAACAGTTTTACAGCTCCCCAGCCCAAGGGAACTTCTTGTCAATGAAATGGCTTCAGTACTAAGCCAAAGGCACAGACCTGTAAAATTGCAGGCCTCAGCCTCAGGGCTGCTGTTTTACTGAAAGAATATAATGCTACTTCTTTATTCAAAGTGCTTAACACCGTTTCAGTGACTGGAGGACAGCAGAGGTCTTGTAGGTGACTGGAAAGCCGAAGTAAAGGAACAGCTGGCATAGGAGGCAGGCTGTTAACTAAAAGGGATCACTGATGTTCAAGCATACAGGTCAAATACTTTGGGAAAGAGGGGCCTCACTGTTGGGTTTCTACAAATGTGTGTCTACTCTTCCCCAAACCCCTTCATGAATTAGTAGGAGGATAGGATCTATATCTAATGAGTGAATATTATGACTATTCTTACTTTTAGCTTCTTTTGAGTAAATATTATAATTTTTGTTTCTTTACCTTATCATTCTGTAAATGTTTCATGTTTGAGTCAATGACATCATTGTTACAATTTTGTATAAATAGAAACCACACTAGTGGGGGCTCGGAAGCTACAATAGTAAATACTGAGAGCATCTTCTCATGTGTGTAGTATGATTCCTAGGACCTAGAAAATGTATTCTAACAGTATGATCTCACTTCTGGGAAACTATCCTGACCTGGAAGAAAGAGATGAATGAACTAGCTCTATCCCAGAAAGAGAGAGAGAACCTAGAGAATTGTGATCATTGCCATGCCCTGAGCTACACAGATATAAAATAAATAGAATATAATTTTAAGAGGAGAGGTACTAACAATTGGAGATATCACAAAGGATAGCTTTCAGTATATGGTACTTGAGATGAATCTTGAAGGAAACTAGATATTCCAAGAGGCAAAGCTTTCAAGGCATTGCAAGCAGCCTGGGCAAAAGCACAAAGGTGAAAAATGAGGTGTTGCCAATTTGGAAGGGCGAGTCAGTCAATTTGACTGACACAGAATGCAGGACAGGGAATAACATGGAATCAACTTAGGGAATTTAGAGCCACACCACAAAAGGTTTTATATTTCAAACAGAAGAATTTTGCATTTTATTCTAGAAGTAACAGTCAATTACTGAAGCTTCTTGAGTAGAGGAGGGACTTGGCCAAATCCATGCTTGAGGAGCATCTACCTGGAGGAGAAACTGGAAAAGTGAGAGGCTATCTAGGGGAGATAAATATGGATGTTACTGCAATAGTACTGGCAAAAGGTGATCAATGTCTGGATCCAGATGTTGGCCCTGTGAGTAGAGATGAAAGAGATGTTGTGGATTTAGAAATGATGAAACTTGGCAACTGATTGGATATAGGCAATGAAGGAGAGGCATTAAACTGACCTCATCAATGTCCTTTAGCCAAGGCTGTGTATGTTTCAGAAAAGGAAAAGGAAAGCATCATAAGCAAACTGCATAAAAAAGAATAATTCTCAAGAGCCAATACCTTAGTCATACTAAACATGAAATGGAATTAAATTTGCAGATGTGGTGACAGAGGGTGGGTAAGTCCAGGTTGCATGAGAGTGGTCGAAAGGAGTAATATCTGAATAGTATTCCTTTCTACACCGTGTATCTGTGAAGATTACCCTTTGGTGTCCAGTGGGAACTCCTTATATAGAGATGAGGGGCTTTCTGGCTCAGTCCCAGGCACCCCAACTTTACTGAATCTCATATTGTCTTATATGGGATAAAGTTTCCCAGAAGTCCAACCCTAAGCTGAAGTATCTGAAGAGTCTCTTCTGTATGCCTTGGTGACATACCTTCCACCCACCTCACATAACAATTGTTTAACTAAAGATATGGCAACTACATAGCTACCCTTCTCCCCTATTCTTTGCTTGCAATGAGGCAGGTTGCAAAGGAACCGCATTTACATGATCACAAATACTTACATGATGACATGAATACAAACTGATTATATTCCAGGATCATGCAGTTGGTGGTCTTCTCTTCCTCTTTAATGTTGAATCTAGCTCCTTCTATTGAAGCAGTATGATGTAATGGACAGACAGGAAGCCTTAGAGTAAAGAAGACTGGATTCAAATCCTGACTTTGACCTATACTAGTCATATGAGGATGGGTGGACAATTTTCAGTGTCCTAAGTCACTTTTTTAAAGAATGTATCACAGGTAGTTGGGAGGCATTTCCATAGCAGAAGTTTCCAGTAAATTCCAGATCTGAACAAAAAAAATAGAAAAAAGGACAGAGGGCTAATAGTGGACACCCAAACCTCTACTAGGCTATGAGACCCATAAAAGTAGGCAAGATGCTAAACTTTCTAAACTACGCAAACCTCTCCCAGCACATAGGACACACAGTGTTCTGGATATATAATTATTATTGAACATATATTGAATAATTGAATAATATAATACTTATTATTAAAAGATGTCTGCAGGTTTTGGAAGTGACTTGAACTTGAGCATATCAAACAGTAGTTTTGATGTCTGTCTCCCCAGACTCCCACCTGTGCACCTCATCCTGCTCATTTTGGTCCCCTGGAATCTTAGACTTGATAATTGCTATATAAGAATCTATAATTTTCCTATACTGGCTACTTTCTGCACTGCAAATCAGCTGATCTGTCACTTAGGCTCTGGTTTTAGATTGTTCCTTTCTAGCTTACTTTCCTTTGTCAATCCCACCTGCAAACCTATGCTAGCTCCGGAACCTATTGGCCTCAATGATACAGGCTGGGACAGAATAATGGAAAGGTTGCTATTATTCACTAGAATTTCATCTTGGTCCAGAGTGTAAGTAATAGCCTTTTATCGCATATACTCAAATCCATGCAGGCTTTCTGAATTTTCTTCCCTATTTCTTTTCTGGTTCTTTCTTTGTCAGTACGCTATCAGGGTAGTATATAGAGAAATGACCTTTCAATCTGAATTGCTGGTGAAAAGTTTTGCCAGGATATTAGAAGCTACATGATTTAGGCATCTCATCAACTAGTACACATTCAAAATAACTTAAAACCACTTTTCTTGGGGAAAATATATTATTCGTGCATTTTGCACCTATAGAGTAGAGATGTGGCTCACTTGAACCCAAAAGGGACACCAGTATCCTCAGTATGGAATATCAAGAGAAAATGTAGAAGCTGCTAATATCCCCATAAACATGAATAAATGAAAGGTACTCAAGTTCCTCTGTATCTCTTACTTCCTGGACATTTCCACACCATATTGCTTGCACCCGTCTTGCTCTTCCTAATTCTTCTCTTGTGAAAACTTCGGACCCTTTCCCTGGGATACCAGGCTCTGACAGGTGATGATTTATAGTTTCTCTGTATTGGAAATAGACTTTCATGCCACATTCTGGCCATCCCCACACCATGTTGACCCCAAATCCATTTTCATCTTCTCCCAAGTGTTGAGGGGGCAGTTGGGTAGTTCAGTGGATATAGAGATGGGAGATCCTGGGTTCAAATCTGGCCTCAGACACTTCCTAGCTATGTGATCCTGGGCAAGTCATTTGACCTCCATTGCCTACCCTTACCACTCTTCTGCCTTGGAATCAATAAAGAGTATTGATTCCAAGACAGAAGGTAAGGGTTTAAAAAACAACAACAACAAATGTTGTCTTCCTCCATTAGAGGCTAAACTCCTGGAGGCTGCCTTCTTTGTTTGTTCTTCAATTTCCAATGCTTAATATAGCATCTGGCATATAATAAACCTTAATAAGTACTTATTATTCTGTTTATCTCTCTATCCATCTAATTGTCTCCATCTAACTATTTATCTATCTAGATTCTACTATGCTTTTCTTTCTTTCGCTTTTTAAATCTATCTTCTATCTTAGTATCATTTCTAAGACAGAAGAGTGGCAGGGGCTAGGTAATCAGGGTTAACTAACTTGCCCAGAATTCCATAGCCAGGAAGTGTGTGAGGCCAGATTTGAACCCAGGCCCTCCTGACTCCAGGTCTAGTGTTCTATCCACTCTGCTACCTAGCTGCCCTTATGCTTTTCTTTATGTGGAAACGTTAAACTCAACAAAATGTAATTATCCCTCAATGACCATGTTTATAAACCAAGATTTTGTAAAAATAAAAAGGGGGGAGGGAATTATTTTAATAATGCTACCAGTGTAGTATACCAGTATTAGTATAAGCTAACAAATATTTTGGCAGATATGCTTTGGGGCTCAGTTATGATCAGGAGTTCGAAGAGGCTGGGGAGGAATAAGAAAGGTTTTCAAAAGGAAATACAATAATTAAAACATTAGATAAGTGTATAATTTTCTTCCCTTTTTACAAAAAGCTTAATCTTAAGAATGCCTCAAAGGAATATGGAGTCCTTGCTTTCTCCATCTTTTTGTTGTTGAGTCATGCAGTGAGGAACAGTCTCAGCTCATTTTCATAATACAGCAAGAGGAAATTCCAGCCATATGTGTCAGAGGCAGCACTTGAATTCAAATCATTATGACATTTAAGCTGCACTCTATCTTCTATACCAATGATATCAAACTCATAGAAAAACAGATTTCTGTGGGCTACATACTGACTTAGAATACAAGAAATTAATATAATCTGTTTTATTATATATTTATTTTGTCAGGTATTTTCCTATTATATTTTAATCATGCTTGCTTCACCCAGAAGTTTTGCAGGCTGTATGGGACCAGTGGGCAAGTTTTTTCACTTTTGTTCTGTTCCATGTTGTCCCGTGGTATAAATTGCAGTCAAGAAATTCTCTGTTGTAATCAACATAGATAATTTGGGTAAATATATACATTTTGAGATCTTATGTTTATCTCTATGAAGAATTCATTTCCAGACAAAATCAAGGATAAACAAAAATGTGCTTTTAGGTAGAAAGATGGCTTGGCAAATGTCTCACAGAAGGCTTCCTAAGCCTTTCTTTCTTTTTTTCTTCTTGATATTTTAGTTATTTTATCTATCCTTCCACCTATGACATGAAAGTATTTAGAGGGACAGTGTTGGGTTGGTTGGTTGGTTAGTTGGTTGGTTTTATATATAGATATGTACATGGTCCTTTCCTTAGGTCCAAAAAGTGGAAGGGGGTGGTTCATGATCATGATCATTAAGAGGAAAAGTCTTATCAGGTGTAAATTCTAGTGTCCACTTGGTTTAAACAGATGTCATAATGTAAAGAGGAACTTCTTTTCTACCCAGTGTGGGAAAGCTAGATTGTTAATTTATTTTCTAGCTGAAGTACTGAAACTTAACTATTAGAGCACACAGATATAGATGAGTCAAGAATAGGATGTAAAATGCTGGGATAGATGGATCCTGGGCTGCTGCCTGTGCTTCTGGGACTCAGAACTTTGGGGATGAGAATTGTTTCCTGGTGTCACTTTTTATTTAGTCATTGTTCTTGACAATCTTGTGTTATGAAACCCTCAAGCACCCCTGGATCACCCCAGATAGGACTAGTGGGTTTGTCCTACACTGAACAATAAACCTTCGGTTACCCATTGATCACCCTCAATAGCATTAGCAGATATGATCAAATCTTAAGTACCCTTTTTGTCTTAGTTTGTGTTATTGTGTATAGGCTGCCCCCAGGTATTCTAGCCTAGAATCCTCCTTCCTAACCTCTACTCAAGTCCAATGTTTTTTTTTTTAAGTCCAATGGGATCTGTTAAGACCCCCAAGTTCTTTAGTTCAACAGAAATTCTCATTCTTGGTGTTTTTCCTGGAGAGTGTATTCCTAATATCCTAATATCTGGTGGCTCTGTGTGATGTGTTTTGGCTCTTCATGGTGACCAGCCACAAGAGCATTATCTCCCTTGTCCTGATTAAAGATGTATCTGCTTTGGTGGTTCTGTGGGGTTTCTTCAGTATTGAGAAGAGTGCTTATAAAAGCAACCTTCGTTGTTAAACACTAGAAGAACTAAGTGAATAAACTGATGCAAAAATTTTCTTTGATCCTTCAAGGTATTCCTGCCTTGTATAGGATATGGTAGTTTTCTAGGGATGGTCTGTGATTGAAATAGAGAGAGAAGAGTAGAGAAATGAATGGTATAAAAAATGACAGCAGATCCAGATGAAAAAGAAAGGAGATCTCATTTTACTTCTTGTTTTTGTTTAGTTATTTTCAGTCATATCCAGCTCTTTATGACCACTTTTGTTGTTTTCTTGGCAAAGATACTAGACTAGTTTGCCATTTCCTTATCCAGCTTATTCAATGGGTAAGGAAATGGAGGCAAATATGGTTAAGTGACTTGCCCAGGGTCACACAGCTAGTAAGAGTCTGAGGCTGAATTTGAACTCATCTTCCTGGTTCCTGGCCCAGAACTCTTTCCATTGTACTACCTAATTGCCCTCCATTTTATTTGTCTTATTGAGAAAAATAGGGGAGGTTTTAAGATAGAATAAGGATATTTGAGTATGCTAGCCTTTTGGTATTAAAGAAGGATTAAGATTATAAGATTGAATTTTCCAGGAAGTAGAAGGGATTTGTGAGAAAGAGGAAAGAAATTAAAGAGTTACCAGGACTAGGCATGCTTGGGTTTTTTAATAAGAAATATAATATAGAATATGATGGATGAGTAGTATAGTCTAATTGTCTTTCTTCCCAACCACAACAATGGGTTTGAAAAGCATCCCTTTAACACAGCTTCAGATGGCACCTTTACGGTTTTGTTAGCTTGTGAATCATAATGCTGGGTGGAAGCTGACACATACTCATAATATGACTTCTGCTTAGTCTAATGCTTAGTGGGATTCACATATAAAGGTCCTACATGTGGTCCTACATTCATTTATAAAAAATACCTTTTGGACCTCTGAATTTTTTTAGGAATGTACTTGCTAAATCCACAGGACTCAAAATATATAATGGTTCCAAAAGGGACAGATCATCTCTTGATCAGAATAAAAGGTTAACCCTGTATTCTTCTGTGCCCTAACCTCAGAAATTGTATGTACTATATACTTTTAAGCATTGTAGCAATATAATTATTTATAGAATCCATGCTTTCTCTCATTACCAAGAATTATACAGCCCTATGCTATAGTCTAGGCTCAGCTTTGGAATTTGTGCCTTGTGGGGAAAATGAAAAAAGAAGAGGGGAAAAAAATCAAAGAATTTTCTGCATTAACAAACTCACACTTAAGGATAATTGTAGATGTTATATTATTAGACATCTTCAAGTTTAAAGACAAGGACTGCACTTACCTGAAATGTTTTCCAACTCAGTAAATTCTTGTGAAATTAACTTCACTGACTTATGGCTTTATTTTACCTGCTCTAAGAGCCAATGATGAGGTCATTCTTTGTTGTAAAGAGAAAAGAAGATGATTTGGGTTTTTCATAGAATCAGCACTAAAAGGTGGAGTGAAATTCCTGTTTTGTCACACTCCAATTGATTTAGGAACTCTTCTTGGAGCTCAATTTGACTGAGCTCCTTTGAATAAATTCTAATCATTGCCAGAGTAAGACCCATAGGAACAGACCTCAACTTAATCTCTCCCACTCATTCAGAAAGGATTCTCTTCCAAGGATAAAGGGAAAATATAAGTCTGAGCCTAGACTATAGCATTGGAATTAGGTTCTATTGTCAAAAGGAGTCATTCAACTTAGACACCTTCCCCTTCCTTCATTAATGACTTCTAACAATCTTGCCCCATTTCATCTGAAATCTATTAATGGTATGAACCCTGTCTTCTTATATCTGTTATAGTATATAATGATTTAGAATGTTATGAATTCATTTACATGATGTAACTTGAATTTACCATTTTACAAATTGTCTCCTGTCCCAAAGGAGATCCAGGAAAACACATAGCTGTCTCTAAGCTATGCTGAAGATCAACATTTTTCCATGGCTAATTTTTTAACTCATGGAGGAGACTAAAATCTTCTTTATAGAAATCTATATTAAAAAAAAGACTGAAAGCAGTAGCTCTTCCCAACCCCCCTCCCTTCATCACCATACTCCCAATTTTATTGACCATTTTTCCCCTCAGTATTCAATCTAAGTTTTAAAATCTGCTCTGGTTAAGCAAGTTATAACAGAAATCTGCCATTGCTGGGGGGGGGGGGGGGAAGATGACCCTCTAGAACTAGAATCTCTAGAACCAGGAGATTTTCCAGAGGATGACTTTCATTTGACTGTTGTCTTTTGGATACTTCAAATTTTATACCTTTATGACTGTTTTAGAAGGTTGATGGTCACTTGTCATCTTTCATAATGATCAAAGTCTAATTTCATGACAACATAGCAAAAAAATTACATGTAATGAAGAAAGTGATTTTCTGGGGTGGGATCAGATAGTGATAGAAGGAAAACTTTATGATGGACAATGTTAGCTAGTCCTTCTCCCCTCTCCCTGTCATGCAAGTACAGGTACTGATCTCCACCAATGAAGAGAAGCCCTTACCAATGGGCTTTGAGGTTGGACTACACTTGGACAGCTCTCAGGATTCTCGACTTCCTTTAAAAAACAAACAAACAACCTTCTCTTCTCCATGTTAAACCTACCTTCTTCCTTCAGTTTCCTTCTCCTATACCTTGGTCTCATCCCCCTTAGTATTTCTTGAGATGCTTTCTAGTTTCTCAATGGCCTTCCTGAAAAAATGATGTATGAACCCAATACTGTGGATATTGTCTGACTGGAAAGAGTTATTAGCTCTCTTACCAACAAAGTCTGACTATTAAGTGAGAAGTACTTCTTTTTCTCTACTTCTTTTTTCTTGATTTCTTTTCTCATTCCCTAAGCCTAACATAGTTAAAAGATTACTGATTATGGAACAAAGAGACACAGCAGGTTCCTATGTACACATGTATTTCTAAGTTCATCAAGGAAGGAAAGAAATGAGTATTTACCTTAGCTGTGTGACCTTGGGAAAGTAACTTTACCATTCAGAATCTATTTCGTCTTTTGTTAAATGGTGATATGAATTCCTCATTATTAATTCCATTCCCCATGAGGTTGTTATGAGGAAAATGCTTTGCATACTTAAATTGCATACAAATGTATTTATTATCCATGATTTTTAAAGGCCCACACCTCTAATCCCATGATGACTCAATTTTTTAAATAGCCTTTAGGATGGAAATTTATCAGTCTTTTCAAAAGATGTCTGGTTGACAGGATTTTTATAAAATTTTATTGAGAATTTATTTTTAAAAGTTATCAACTTATTCAAATACAGTTACCACCAAAGCACAATACAGGCTTTACCTTCCCAGAGCCTGCTTGTAAAAACTGCCTTCCCCCATTTTGCTATTGTCTGCAAATACAGAATGCACAAAGATGAATTAGACAGAGGCTTTGCACTCAAGAAGCTTAATCTGACAAGGGCAAACATTTTCAACTCTGAGTACCTCAAGAATAAGTCTATTTTTTAATAATAAAATTGCTTTCCAGACTTAGGCATCCTTTGGCCAATCAAATAAATTCTAAACCCTAGGAAAAGTGACAATATAGTGCACACTCTCTCTGTGTTAGGAGCACTTGATGCTCTCTTTAGCACAGTTTGGATGCAAAATAGCAGTTTTGAAGGCCTGTCACTCTTATTAAAGTGTGATTTCTTAGAGTGCCATTCAGAAAATTCTTTTCATCATCTTGAAAGAGAATCAAAAAATCTACGGTAATTACTGACATTTATATAGGTTCTGAAGTTTGTAAGGCATTTGATATATGTTATCTCACTTAATTCTTACAAATTCATGACATAGGGACCTTAGGATTGTGCCCACTTTACAGATGAGGAAACTAAATCTCAGAGAAGTTGTATCTTGCTAGAGACACAGAGCAGGTAAATATTGGAGGTTGCATTCATCAATTCATAGGATTATAGATTTGTACCTGGAAAGGACACCTTAGACATCATTAATGTCAAACCTTCTCATTTTACAGATGAGGAAACTGAACTCCAGGGAGAGTATATCACTTGCTCAGGATCATTCAGCTACTAAGTGTTAGAGGCAGGATTTGAACCTGGATCTTACTGACTTCAATTCAACAAACATCTATTAAGGTCCTATAAAGTGTCAGGCGCTGCTGGGCATACTGGGAGATATAAAGACTCCCCTGCTCCCTGGAGCCTACATTTCTACTTGAGGGATGAAATATGTTCGATGATAAATTTATACCAAGTCATTCCAAGAAGGAGGGAACAGGAACTATTGGAGGTGAGGGGCAGAACCAGAGCTGAAGGTCTTACTACCTGAACATCTTTCATTTGAACCCTAGTCCCTTCTGAGGACAGAGGCAGCTCCTATTCCACTATATTCTACTTTATCTCACATGTTTGGGGGGTCTACCTTGTGCCCAGTTCTGACCTTTGGAAACCTTGTGGGGAATAGAGGAGAGACATAATCGTTGTCCTCAGAGAGCTCAGAGATGACTGGAGGTGACCATGCTGCCAACCCAAAGGCAGGAGGTAACAAGGGGAGATGGCTATTGAACAAGTACACTGGAAAGCAGTGTGGCTACAGTCAAGACATCCCAAGAATTTATACTTCTACTTCGTTCCAGCTCTGTCACTAAGAAGCTGTGTGACCAGGAGCAACCAACGACCTCTCTGGATTTCAGTCTTCCTATCTGTAAAATGATATGCTTGAATTAGATGATCTCTAAGCTTCCTTTTAGGTATATGGCTTTTTGTAATAAATGTGGCTTAACCTACAGTGAAAGGCAGTGTCACATTGAGAGTGAGAATGGTAGATTTGGAGTGTGAAAGAGCTAAGTTAAAAAAAAAAAGAAACAACAAACCCTAATACTTATCATCCCTAATGGCCATGGACCAATCACTTAATCTCTCTGAGTCTTGATGTCCTCATCTATTAAACTGATATAATAGGAGCAGCTAGGTGGCTCAGTGGATAGAGAGCCAGAGCCAGAAGTTCTAGGTTCAAATTTGACCTCAGATACTTCCTAGCTATGTAATCCTGGACAAACCACTTAACCCCAATTCCTTAGCCCTTGCATTCTTCTGCCTTGGGACCCATCCTCAGTATTAATTTCAAGGTAGAAGGTAAAAGATTGTTGAAGAACATTTTTTAAAAAACTTGATATAATAATGCCTAGAATATTTAAACCATAGTGTTATTTGATGAGATCATTCACTTTGCAAATCTTAAAGCCCTCTATGCCAGTTATTAGTATAATAAAAATGATGACTTGGAAGGAGAGGCAGGACTGGGAACAAGAGACTGTGATTTAGAAAGAGCACTGAATTGGAGTTCAGGGAACCTAGATTCAAATCCTTCTTTTGATTCTTCTTATCTATATGATTTTGGACAAGTTACTTAATCTATCCCACATACAGGACCTTCAGCTTTAAAATGGGTGATAGGAGCTTGACTAACTGGTTTCTGAGATTCCATCATGTTTCTAAATTAATGAACCTTCACTCTTTTGTTCTTCTCCAATAGGCAACTATTTTCACCTGTCAGTATCGTGTTAATATCATTTTTATTTTTCCCATCTCAGGTGCCATCTGCTGCTCAAGCAGTCCCTGCTGTGCTGGTATGACTCACAGAATGAGACAGGGACCTGGGAAAGTTCTCTAGTGATCATCTAATTCAACCCACTGCCTCAGGCAAGTAAGATATTATTCTCCCATTTTACAGGTAAGTCAACTAAGGACCACAGAGTTTGGGATAGCTTTCCAATGTCACACAGCCATGTAATGATACCTCAGGTAAATTTTTAAAAGGTTATAAGAAAAAGGGAATTTCCAGGGTCCAGGATGAAAACATTTTCAAGCAAGTGGGAGTCCACTTTTCAAAACTCAGGGATTGAAGAACTGGTATTGGGCTTTAATTGAACGGTTAATGCAAAATGAATCAAAGCCTCTGAGCTGGAGTATTTCTTTTAGGATCCTCAGCTGCTTTCAGCTCATTATTTTCTTAAAATGACAGGTTGACTTTTTTTTAATCCAAGAATTTAATTCCTAGTTTGAAAATTCATTAGCTATTAAGGGGTACAAATTAAAAACTGGCTATCTAAGCTAAGCACCTCTGGTAATTAGCAAGTGGGGAAGAAGGAAGGAGCAAGTAGTGGAAGCAGCAGCAGCAGCAGCAGCAGCAGCAGGAAGAGAAGTTCAGGCTGCCTTTGGCCCCTCTTGCATCAGCATGTTTTCTCACAAGGTCTTTATTGGGTCATCTCTAAATATACATGAAATCTTTACAAGAAAGGACAGAAATGGAATAAACCCAATGGACTAATTCCACCCAGGAGAAAAAGGAAAAGGCTCATAAAAGCCTTCGGAACTCACTGTATTATAAATGCCCATCAAAATTCTCAAATAATTGAGAAATCTCCTTGGAGCAAGATGGCAGGCTATACGTAGCTCCCTGAACTACTTTACATCTTGGCTAGGCTTTACTCTGCATATGTGTTGGGGTTTTAATCTGCTAATGGGATTTGCTTTGGTCTTAAGAAGTCTCTGAACATCTTTTATGGTACCATATGTAAGAGATAAGTTCTTTCTGTTTGAAAGGTTTCTGCCTTTTTTTTCTTTTAATTATTTGCTGATCTTAGAGCTATGTATACACACACACACACACACACACACACACACACACACACACATATATATATATATATATATATATATATATATATATATATATATTGTAAAATTAACTGGTAGGTCATTCAGATTGATTCAAATTGCCTGGAGTTTCCCCAGCATGAAAATATACAAAGGAAGTAGGGTTAAATAGCATCCACTCCCTTGGCACTAGTGTGTACCAGGGAGAGAAGGACCTATGATCTCTGCCACATATAAAACAAGAGGTCAGGAGCATAGATTTGGAGTTAAATATAATAAATAGTAAATAAAAATAGCTTCATCAAAGAAGCACCAATGGATATACACAAATGGGATTTAGATCAGAGATGTCAAATATGCAATCAAAGGGTAGCTATATATGGGGCAACAGTCCTGAGTATCATCCAGACCGGATTAAACTGCAATTATGATATATTTATAAAAATAAATAAAACTATAGTAACCATAGATAACATTACATTTTAAAGCCAAGTCAATATATAGTCCATAGAAATCCTCATGTTTGAATTAATGAGCCCTGTACTAGACTCAAAAGAGGAATATAAAAGGAGAAAAGAAGGGAAATGTTATTATTCATCCCAATACTTGTTCATAGTCATACCTCTTGATCAGTAGTTTCTAAAACAAAACATTTCAAATTTTAGAACTAGAAGGGGATGGCAAATATTTCACAGATATAGAGATTTTCAGGATTTGAAGAGGTTATCAAACCCAACCCCTATCTCAGAATTAATAATAAATGGTAGCATTTGCATAGTGCTTTGAGTCTTACAGAATGCTTTATAAATATTATTTCCTTTTTTCCCCTCACAACAACCCTGGGATGTAGGTGCTTTTATGATTTCCATATCATAATTGAGGAAACAAGCTGAGTGAAGTTAAGTGACTTGTCCATGGTCACAGTTAGTACATGTCTGAGGTAGGATTTGAATTTAGGTAGGTCATCCTGATTCCAAGTGCAGTATTTTATCCACTGTGATACTTACAGGATTCTAATCTCAGTTTCCTCAATAGATGATTATCTAGTCATCTAGCAGCTCCTGGATGACCTCTGATTATAGAGAATTCCCCCCATTCTATTTTTTTTAAACCCTTGTACTTCGGTGTATTGTCTCATAGGTGGAAGAGTGGTAAGGGTGGGCAACGGGGGTCAAGTGACTTGCCCAGGGTCACACAGCTGGGAAGTGGCTGAGGCCAGATTTGAACCTAGGACCTCCTGTCTCTAGGCCTGACTCTCACTCCACTGAGCTACCCAGCTGCCCCCCCCATTCTATTTTTGATGGCTCTAATTATTAAGAAAATTTTCCTTTGTTAAACTAAAATCTGCCTCTCTGTACCTTCGACTCATTGGTAGCAGTTCTGTCCCTTAGGGCCAAGAAGAAAAATGCCAGGCTTTCTTTAAACAATTCAGTCCTTCAGATACTTGAAGAAAGCTCTCCTATATTCCTTAGGACTAATTTATTTTTTTCTATAGCTGATATGCAAAACACACCATCTTGGTACTTCTCCTCTGGTTGCATTCTTTCTCATCAGCCCCTTCCTTCAACAGATTATTTAATAATAAACACAATTATCTTTAGACTATTTTTCTTAGAAAATAAACTCTTCACTTCCAAACTCCATCTGAATAATAGCTCCTGATGCCTGTTTCTAGAACCTTTTACTTTGGTTCCCATAGCTCCAGATATCTCTCTGTCTCTCTGTCTCTCTGTCTCTCTGTCTCTCTGTCTCTGTCTCTGTCTCTCTGTCTCTGTCTCTGTCTCTGTCTCTCTCTCTCTCTCTCTC
>NC_058135.1:123298535-123344810 GCF_016433145.1 Gracilinanus agilis
TCTCTCTCTCTCTCTCTCTCTCTCTCTCTCTCACACACACACACACACACACACACACACACACACACACACACACACACACTGATTTTGCTGTGTTCCTTATAGCCAGGACTCTCCTCAGCTCTATGCTGATTGATGTTGACTTAACCACAGCTTTATGACCTTCTGTCTCTATCTCTGTCTCTCTATATCTATTTCCATCTTTCTGTCTCTGTGCCTCTTCTATACTGCCTCAGTTTTATATCTCCCATTCCTGTCAGTTGGATGGCTCCTTTCAGTGCCCTGGGGCAGCTGTATTTGCTCATTTGCATTTATTCAAATTGTCTGTAAATTTTCACAAAATGAAAAATATATAAATGAAAATTGAAGCAAGATCTCTGGGCACTACTGTGTACCATGAAGAGAAGGATATGTGATCTCTGTCATGTATAAAACAAAGGGCTAGGGACATATTTTTGTGTGTTGTTTTTTGCTTTTAATTTAGTTAATTAATTAATTAAGAAAATTTTTCCATGGTTGCATGATTCACGTTCTTTCCCTCCCCTCTTCCCTACCCCTCCTGTAGCCAATAAGCAATTCCACTGTTTTACATGTATCATTGATCAAGACTTATTTATTAATATTTGGAATAGAGTGATCATTTAGAGTCTATATCCCCAATCATATCCCCATCAAACCATGTGATCAAGCAAATTTTTTTCTATGCTTCTGCTCCCCCAGTTCTTGCTCTGGATGTGGATAGCATTCTTTCTCATAAGTAGAGGCATAGATTTTTTAATTAGAAAGGACCTTGGAAGTAATCTAGTTGAACTCCTTCATTTTACAGAGGAGAAATATTGGAAGGTCTGGCTAATGAAAGAGACAGAGATAGAGACAGAAGGTCATAAAGCTGTGGTTAAGTCAACATCACTCAGCATAGAGCTGAGGAGAGTCCTGGCTTATGTTTCTGCTTAAATCCAGAGAGCAAAATCAGCATCAATGGACTAGAAGTTACTGAAGCAACTTCCTCAAAGTCACGCAGTTGGAAGATGGGAGCGCTGGTAACTGAATGCAAGCTTGTTCCATCTCAATAGCATCATGGATTTAGATGTCGAAACTTCAGATGTCATCTGTTCCAATTTCTTCATTTTACCAAGGAGAGCAGTGAGAGACACAGACATTAGGGTGCCTTCCTACAGGTACTACAAATAAATGGACTCTTTACCTTCCTTCTTGTCCCAGAATCCTTTTAGGGACTGGATCCAAAAGCTTTGTTGTCATCTAAGCCTTGTGATCTTACCAATTGAACTACCCGAGACTTAACACAGAAGTATTATTTTCACCATACTTTTAAAAAACTAGATTAACCAATTAGACTATAGAAGTGCTATGGCCCCACTATTTGTAAATCTATGATCCTTATGATCCTATTCAACCCTGTTCTGGAATAGTTCTTACTTTCAGTACCAATCAGGCAAACCTGATAGTTGCCTCTATCAAAATTGTTTGCTTCCAAAATTATTTTTTTAAACAATGCATAGTTTTTCCACCCAGCTCTAAGTTGGCCTGTCTCTTCTTAGCACAATTTGTTGAAAATATATTTTCTCATGGAAATCTAAAATTTGATCCTAATTTACATAGAGGCATACTTGATGAGTACTAGGTTTGGAATCAGGAAGACCTGGATTCAAATGCTATCTCTGACCTGATGGGTCTCTTTGCAAAAGTCATTTCCCTGGTTTTATAAATTATAAAATGGGAATAATAATGGAGGGGCTATTGTGAGAATCAAATGAGATAATATGTGAAAAGAGCTTTGCAAACCTTAAAAGCAGTGCAGTGTGTGTTGTAGCTGAACTTATTTGCCTCACAGGGTTGTTGTGAGACTCAGTGAGAAGATGCCCCTCAATCTGCATAGTTAAAATAGGTGAGGCCAGAGCTAGAAAAGCAATGAGAAAATCCTTTGTTGTTTTCCAGTTGGTTCAGTCTTGTTTGTAATCTCGCTGGAGATTTTCTTGGCTAAAATAATGGAGTGGATTCTCATTTCTTTTCCCAGCTCATTTTACAGATGAAGAAATTGAAACAAACAGGGTTAAGTGACTTGCTTAAGGTCACACAGTTGGTCAGTGTCTGAGGCCAGACTAGAACTCAGGAAGACAAGTCTTCCTGACTTCCAGGTCTGGCATTCTAAAATCCTTACTTCTTCTCCATTCAAATTTCAATTACTAAACAGTTTTTTTTTCTTAGCTGACTCAGCTTCAATTACTGGCCATGAATAGTCAGTCTTAGGGTTACTCCTTATCATTTTGCATGGATTTTAGGAGCGTTGCTTTTCACATTGGTTCAATGTCTTTACTCACATATGGAAACCCTTAGGTCAAAGTATATTTTGTGGTTTAGGAAAACCTTAAACCTTTAGAAATAAAATCCAAGCTGAAGGAAAACTCAGAAATTTGCAGTTTTTCTTCCCCAATGAGAACAACTATTCATCTGTCTTTAACATGTGTGTGCCATGTAGTGGAAAGACGCTGCATTTAAAGTCAAAAACCCTTTGTTCAGATCCTGAATGTCCTACCTGTGTGACTCTTTTTAAGTTAGAAGCTCTCTACATTTCATTTCCTTATTTGTAAAATGAGGGGATTAGATTAGATCATCTCTAAGGTTTATTTCATATCGAAATTCTGTGAATTGCTATAATTCACCCTTATTTACCTTTTTCCTGGGAAGATGATATGTCTGTTTGCTGCAAATTTGTCCAGTTTCCTCAATTCCCCAGGAAGAATCCTGAGGGCAGAGAGCAGATCTTGCAATTTTATTCAAAAATCTCACACTAGCCTTACCCTGGGAGTATCTTGCTTTACACAATAAATGCTCAAAGTTGCATGCAAATCAGATGTAAATTGAATCACGTTTTAAATGCTCTAAGGGAGCTTACTATTTAAAGGAATCCTTTGTGAAGCAAAAACATTTTTCTGTAATACAAATCCTCTTTTTCTAGCTTAATAGCTCTTGTAAATGTGGGTTTCCTTATATGAAATGAGTTATTTTAAGTGGAAAATGCATATACAGGACTAATAATGTGTGCTCTGTTAGGGCTTGACAGAAAAAAGAGAAGGGGAATCTGGGATCAAGATCTGGAAGGGACCTCATCTCCATGGTCAGAATAGTCCAACCTCCTCATTCTATTGATGAGGAATGATTAAAAGGAAATTATGATTGGGAATGCCACCCTCTTTGCTCCACTGCACACAACCTAACCTCAGGAATGGTTGACCCAGTCATCAGACTTCTGGGTGGTGTCACCTGAACCTGTATTCTGGGCTTCTCTACCAACCTCGACATGGATGCACAATACACTTAAATAGAAGGGATGGTAACAAAGATGCCATTTAACTCTTTTGGCTGTCTTCCATTTCTGAAGTGTATTCTCTTCCTTAATTCTATCTCGAGAGTCCCTTCTGTCCTTTTAAACTCAAATACCATCTTCTGTTTGAAGCTGTCGATGTGGAATCTAGAAGCCCCCAAACTTGTAGCCTAGAAGATTTGATGAACCCCTATTTAGTTAGCTCAAGGTGAAAGTCTTGGGTTTGACCTTGTGAGTGATGGTTCTTCCTTAGGGAAAGTCCAACTTCACTAATCTCAAACTAACAATAAGCATTACTTGAGCTTCAATGGGGATGATCATTCCCATCAGAGCCAAGCCCAAGCCCAGTGACTGTTTGGTACAGTAGGCAGTGTGTCAGTCTTGTAAACTGAAGGTCTTGAGTTTGATCCTCAGAAGGAGGGTGTGATATACAGGGAGAAGCTTCTGGAGACAAGAAAAGTTGCTTGGGTTTGGGCTTGGTTCTGATGGGAATGATCATCCCCACTCAAACTCAAGTAAGGCTTATTGTTAGTTTGAGATTAGTGAAGTTGGACTTTCCCTCAGGGAAGAACCATCACTCACAAGGTCAAACCCAGGACTTTCACCTTGAGCTAACTAAACAGGGGTTCATAAAATCTTTCTAGGCTGTAAGTTTGGGGGCTTCTAGATTCCACATCAACAAAGCCTTTCCTGATATCCCCATCCCCATTTCCTAGTTCCTGCCTTCCCCAACTACCTTGCAGTTGACTACTTTGTGTTTGTTAACTTGATATGGATGCCTTTTGTATTTTCCTAAATTCTTGTCCCCTCTGTATCTACTACTTATGAAGAGTAAATGAAAGGTAATCTTAGATGGCCAAGCCGGGGCGGCAGTGGGGACTAAGGTCTCCAGGAGAAAGAACGTGAATCTTGAAGGAAGCTAGATATTTGAAGAGGGAGTTAAGGAGATGGTGCATTCCAGGCATACAAAGGAACAGAAGGGAGACATAGAATGGAGACTTTGAGGATCAGCAAGTAGAACATTTTTTCTGTAATTTTGGCAGTGTTTCTCTAAAATATGTAAGCCCCACAAGATAACCAGGAAAACAGAGATGTTAAAAAATAAGTTCCTTCTATCAGAATGAAACATAAATGATTTTTTCAGAAGGCTTACGAGTTTATGAGAGTACGGTGTCATAGGGATTCGCATATATTCTTATGGCTGATGTAGTCCTGTGGCACATCTCCTAAAGAAGAAGAAAAATATAGGACGAAGTCACCCAAGTTCAGCGTGTGTTCTAAAATAGAGCAGGATTGGTTAAAAACATGATTTGGGGCCGAATGCTGATAATAAAGCTCACTTTTATCTAATGCTTGATATAAATTAGTAGATTTATGTCTTCCAACAACACTATGAGTGTCTTCGTTTCTCCTTACTCATTTCTTCAGGACTTTCTCTACTGTAGAAACCTCTTTACTCTGGAAACTCTGTCTACCCCTGAACAACTTCTCCCAATGGAAGTACCCTCTGGGTGAAGCCTCTCCTTCCAGAACCTCTATTTTAAGGAGAAGACCCAGACCAACCATACCTTCATTTCTCTCCAAGCTTCACTGCTTGCCCGGCTTCCTTTTAATTCCTGTTTTCTCCTATTAGAAGAATGTAGGTTCCTCCAGACAGAAACTGCCTTTCATTCTGCTGGTAAATTTGCTTATTTGCCTGACACATAAGAAGTGCTTACTAAATGCTCGTTGACTTGACTATCAGCTGGGGACTGTAGCTGTTATACTAATTGTACAAATCAGGAAACTGAGGCTCAGGGAGGGTGAATAGATTGCCCATTCCTCACACTAAATTGCAGAAGCAGAATGCAAACTCAGGTCTCTCTGATTCAATAGGAAGTACTCTATCCAATATAAACAATGTTGCCTCTTACAATATTTACTAGTGGATGTGGTCAACTCTAATTGCATAGATACTTGAACTCCACAAATAATCTAAACAAAGCATTCCTTCTTTTTATCTCATTACCCCAACACACACTTGACCAGAGCATTAATTATCTTTTTTCCAGCACTTTTCCTTGATAGAAGTGCTAGAAAACAGGGGAATCATGAGCCAAGAGGTAAACTAAGGAGAAGAAGAAAAAGCAAGGGGGCAAGGCTAAAGTAAAAGTAAGGGTGGTGAAAAAGCTCCTGAATCATTGCAAGTTCTCTGCCTCTTTTTTTTTTGTTGTTGCTACTTTTCAGGAAGGAAGTGATTAATTGTGAGAACTGAGTGAACCACTGTGACTCCATCTTGTGACTCAGTACTAGAAGCTCAGTTCCCTTTCTATTAATTATGAGTCTAGGCCAATTTCTGTCTTGGGAGAAAATTTTATTCAACTGTAATTTTGCAAGGACTTTGTTGCATTGTCTGAACATAGTCTTGCAAGGGGATGAAGCTTTACCACCTCTCTTTGCTGCTTAGAGTCCCTTAATTAAGGACCTAGAGTTATGCTGATCAGAAACCCAATCAGATCTAAAGAGTGATGCAAGGAGATTTTTCACAAGTATATATGTCAAGCAGCCTTCATGTCTTATCTAAAAACTGACCCTATACTACTCAGTTATCTTTTTCCTAATCCTTTGATTGTTTATAGATACCTGGGGAGAGTGAGACACCTCTGTTTTTCTGATTTCAGGGAATTACACTTGTTTGCTCTCCTTTCCCAACTTGGAAAGTCCTTCATCTTTCTTCCAATTAGAAATTTGATGATCTAATTGGATCCTGGTTAATTGATTTCTTTTAATTAATTTGTCTTATTTGATTAATTGTTTGTAATGTCGTTCTCTCCCTATATTCAACATCCAGTGCCAAAGCTGAGGAAGACAACCGATCCTGATTTGTTAGGCAATTGGCATGCACTGATTAATAAACTGATATGCTCAGAAGCTCAAACCTTGGTTTCTTCAGTCTTTTACTCATCTTTTACCCACCACAACAGAACTGCATTTTGGAATCAAACATGGAGAGGCTAGGAACTTCTTGGGAAAAATCAGGTGACGTCAAATTTCTGGAGCTTATAAAGTGTAGCAGCTGGTTTATAGCTGCCATTATTAGATTTTTTTTCAGATAGACTGAATCCTTATCCTTCTATTTTCTTAGGAAAGCACACCAGCCTGGAAATGGAAAAAGACATTCTGCCCAGCTGAGTTAAGGGCAGGTTCATGGTGCCTTCCTTTCCTCTTAAAAAGAAGAGAAATATGATGACACTAAGAATGTTCTTTCTAAAACAAGTCTGAATGGTTCTTGAAGTTTCTCTCCACAGCTTCACTAGTACCCTCAAAAATGTCTGAGAATTGAGCATCAAAGCTATTTATCTATTTTTGCTTAACTGTGGAAGAATCTCAGGCAAACTAATTATAGATTATTGTGAGTCCCCAAACATTCTTTCTTTCAAAAGGGAAAATCAGATTACACAAGTTTCTGGAGCAGGAGTTCTTGACCTTTTTTATATCATGGGCACTTCTGGCAAACTAGTGAAGCCTATGACCCCTTCTCAGGTCAATATTTTTCATAAGTGTAAAATATATGGAATTACAAAGAAAATCAATTATATAGAAATAGTTATATGCATTATATTATATATGTAAATATATAATAGGTTAAGAATTTTTTTTATCTTAATATTGTTACTGAGAAGAATTTGAAGACTTTACCCCAGAGAAGATGTCTCCAGCCATATTCAGGAACCATGGCACTATAGAAAAGCAATTAGAAGGTTCTCTTCTGAGTGTATATATGGAAATATCATTTCAAACATACTTTTTATGTGCATGGACACCTATTTTACTGGAAGCCATGAGATGCCAAATAGCTTAAAGAATCCATAAGAACATAAGAATTGAACCTAATGTACATTTGTGTTCACATTGCATAATGTATAAGTAAATGTATATTTTATATATGTATGTATTCATGTAAAAAAGTTTTTAGTGGTTTCTAAGCAATTATCCATCCCTCCTCTAGACTCTCATTGGGGCCCAGATCCAAGAAACACTACTTTGGCTCAATCCTCATCCCAGTGGATGTTCTCTATTCTTAGGTTCACTCATTAAAGTCACTTAGACCTTAGGAACTAATGGCTTTACGTTATTAAGTCTCACTTTAGGCACTGGAAATAAAAATTAAAAACCTTAATAAGTTTATTCAGAATTGCACAATGAAATGACAATATAGAAATTATGTTTTATTTTGTCATTTTAGATACTCAGTACAAGTTACATGGGCCAAAGGATTAACTTAGAGTCCCTAATAAATAATTCATACTGCCTATCATCTCTAGTCTAGTAAACTTTACTTAACCTTGGATTGTATAGCCATAATGCTAGTGTAAAGCTTTTACATTTTTCTAGGTGAAAGAGATCAAATAAATTTAGGGTATTATTATTCCTCTTTTTAGAAACTATTCTTTCCATTTGAAATAGTGTGACCAAATAACTACAAAGTATGCCCTAAAATACAGAGTTAACTGATCTTAAAAAAGAAAGGTAAAAGTAGGGGGGAAAAAAGCTAATATGTTTCCTTCTTTTCTTTATGAATCCAGTCCATTTATCTTATTAATTCTGTGGCAGGTGGACAAACCAGTTGAATACATAAGACATCCATTCACTTGTGTGCCTGATGAGTTAAAAGATAAGCTCTATACTCCTGAAAAAAATAATGCATTTATATGTAGCCCCTATAGGGAATTATACCTGCCAGTGTATTTGTGTAGATAGTTCTATTGGCCAGGTGAATAAGAGGCAGTGGGGCATCATACATGAAGTGCTAGATTTGTTGTTAGGAGACTTGTGTTTGAATCTGACTTCAGACACTTAAAAGGTATTGACAATGGGAATGAAGATCTCAGAACCTCGGTTTCTTCCTTGTTAATGTGGTGATAATTCATATTTAGTCCCAGAGTTATTTTGAAGAAAATTGCTACTTGAATGTGAGTTGGTAATTTTGTTTTTCCATTTGGGAGAGCATCCTTTATCATTTCAACAGATATTTACATTGCCCTACAAATTCCTTATTATTTAAAAATAGCTATATTTAGAGTGAAAAGACCAATTACTGAATCACACGAGGCCCCAGACCTGCTGCACAGCATCCAAAATTTTACTTGAATTTATTTGGATAATTTCCAGAAGAAGACAGAAGATCTCAGGATTTTGGCAGGAGTTTGCATGAAGTCATCTGCTCAACCTTCATTTGACCTTCACTCGGCTTTGATAGAGCTCTGCTGGGATGCTTTGTGATACATTAGATGACATTCAATTTTGTACAATTCCTTCCCTCTCTCCTTGGTGAATCTACACGAAGAATTGAGGAGGTGAAATCTTGCTTTGGAGGAAAGACAAGACAAGTTTTTTCAGATGCCTAGTAAAGTAGCATGGATTCCTCAGCTAGTCATTCATGTCATTTTAATGATGAGGTTAAATGGGAAGTTAGTCTTTTTTCTTAATCCACTATAAAATGTCATCTATTCTTAAAATGAATCATGTAAACATGGACAAATATTTAAAAATTAAAATTAAAAAAAGAAAGTCTATTCTTCAGTATTGAAAAAATCTCATTATTCTAGTTCAAAAATTCTTATCAGCTCATGCACATTCAAGTATAAGTATCCTCAGCAAGGTCAGATCTGAATAGGATAGAAAACTTCCCAGGAAGATAGTCCACCAATCTTTTCAGGCTGGCCAGAAGTAGGGAAGGCATTGATATGGTACATAATTCTAATTCAGTTGGAGTGATACAGGAAGAAAATGTTTATCAGACCTAGTACTTGAGGCACCAGTTACAGAGAATCTTTCATTCTGGGTTTGACTGCTTTCTACCAGTAAAGAGAGGCAGCTTAGCCTGGGAGGATAGAAGACTGAACTTGGATAGAAGATGAAGAAGATCAAGTACTATTTCTCAAATGTTCTGAATGCATGACCTTGATTAAGTTACTTATACTCTCAGTGTTTGAAGTGACTCTCTAAGACTATTAGCAGGATGGTTGCTGACATTCCTTGGAGAGGAAGGTTCCTTGAGGGTTAGGCTAAGGATTTCAAAGGACAAAAGCCTACTCCTAATCGCCTTAAGCTAAAGCTATTGGGTTGATCCAGAAATATAAAAACCACAAAGAAAGTTGTTCGAACATAGGAAAAAGAGGCATATCTGTTCTGGTGTCATTCATTGGGTCTTTTCCTTTGTCTGGACCAGGAAAATGAAGCTAGACACAAAAAGCAGAATCACTGGCAGATCTATAGCTAAGAAACTCTGGACCATTTTACACGAAGATACATAAAATTAGCGGGTGCCTATTATAAATGTATTGCTCTGGGGAAAGCAGAAAAGGTTAAACATTAAGAACTTAGAATAGAATGGAAAAGCATTGACATATTTACCATTCACTAGGAATACAAATAGAAAAATGGAGGCAATCCCTTCTCTCAGAGATCATCATCAAATGGGGGGAAGGCACATAAAGGAAGGTTCACATTAATGTTCCGTTCATGACAGATGTAAAGGCCAAAGAGTATATAGGTTCTGATGGGGAAAATTGCAAGGCAGATGGCAAAGCTCTTATGATTTGGGGGGGATAGAGGGAGCAATGGTAGAGTAGAAAATCCCTAACCCAGAGGACAATAGGAAATTACAGTTCTGGAACCTTCTACCCCAAAAGAAGCTTCTGTTGTACAATTGTGACAGAAAGTTTGACTATACAAAGAACACTATGCCCATATTATAACTTAAAGATGAATGTATAAGAGGGAATTTATTTTTTTCACTTTTAAAGATATTTTGCATAAGGGTGAACCTCTATATTTTTAAACACCCACTTGATGCTAAGTTCTGTGTGGATTGGTAGTACCATTCAGAGACTCTTTCTATTTACTAAAGGGTAGAGTCTCCACAGAAGTCTTACTCTGAGTCTTCACTGTGGTAAGGAAGTAGGATGCTGTAGGCTTTGCTATTGGAATGTAAGCTCCAGTTGGTTTCAAGTTGGGCTCGGGGAAGTAGACCACACGTACGTCATCCCAAAACCAGTATAGCTATGTCTGAAGAGGCACATTCCTAGGTTAACTGAAGACTAATTTTTTAGCCAGAGCAACTCATGAAGACCATCTCCAAAAGGATTGTGATTTGTGTGAATGAAGGAAGTGCTGATATTGTTAAGAAGATAAATCCTTGAGTTGTCCAGGTACTAATAAACATATCTCTTTGTCAATACACACAAAATGGACTGACCCAAAGACTAGCATTACAGAAATGTGGTTACCTCTAGAATAAACTTCATTATTAGCACTTACATCCTATCTCAGGAATCATCATAATGAGCATGATTGCATGGAAATCTTTGAACCCTTAGAAGTGGCTTTCTAGCTTTTCTATTCCCAGTGGTTTACTTTTCTTCCCCGCCTCCATGTGTCTTTGTGTTCGTGAAGGTTATCTGGTGCTAGTAGCTCACTAGGCTGCATTTCATCCGTTAGGTCCATAGTAAAGAGCAAACCTGAAAATTCTGTCAAAAAGGATGATGTATGGCTGCTGAGAAATTCAAATTACTTCAAGGGCAGGAGCCAACAAAGTAACGTCCAACTTCAGAATGAGATCACAGCATCATGCTCTCATTTTGTATGTGATCTGCATTCTCTATGTGAGGATGGGTGAGGGCCAAAGCATGAGTTCACTGAAGGAATGGGCAAGTACTCCTCGTTAACCATCACTACTCCACAGATTTAATAAAAGCTCTCATCTATTGCCCTTGTGAAAAGGCCCCTTGCCCAGCATCATGCCTCAGAAGCTCCTCAGAGGGCTGGAAACTAGAGATTAAGGGGAGACATGCGTGGTAGAGAAATCCAATCTAAGTTGCTAGTAATTAGTTGAACTGAGCCCCAAAGTGTGCTGTCATGTTAACAGCCAAATTGTATGGAACAGGACAGGTAGAGGAACTCTGGCAGCTTCCTGATACCTGCTAGTGAGCAGAATCTCCTAAACTCCTTGAAGTAACTGCCAGGCATGCAATGTCCAGACTATGATTTTTTCCTCATCTGTTGTGGCAACAAGCTGACTTTGAAACGAGACAAGAACTGAGGTTCCAACTGCTAGCGAGAGCTTCGGTTTCCAAGGGAGTATTCTTTGGCATTTTAGTAATTAAGAACTTGAAGTATTCCAGAGGTACTTTTTGCCATTGATCCAGAGAGTATCTCGTGGAGAAAAAATTTACTTAAAATAGCAAATATTGTGAGATGAAGAAAATATTCAAAAAGCAAACAGCACAAAATATAACAGTAAAAAGATACAACCCGTGTACTCGCTTTCCAATGCCCTTTATTAGGGCCATTGGTAGTTAACTTCCATGATCTAATACAGCCTCACTTCAGGACTACGAACAGATGGACATAGTGTAGACCTACCAAAGGTGGTCATTTATATGGAGCATATTGATGCTAGTGTGGAGATTAAAATTAATATACAAGAACTAAGTATTATATTTTACAAATTTTTATTAATAATAAACTAACACTGTGTGACCCTGGGCAAGTCACTTGACCCCCATTGCCTACCCTTACCACTCTTCTGCCTTGGAGCCAATACACAGTATTGACTCCAAGACGGAAGGTAAGGGTTTAAAAAAAATAATAATAATAAACTAACAAAAAAGCTAACTAAAAAGGTACTAACCCAATCCACTCGCAAGAGCAAAAGAGAGAGAGAAGGCAGAGCTACAGAACTTATAAAACAATAACATGACCATACAAAGGTGGAGGCACAGGAGAGATTAAAGGGAATTTTGGAAATATTAAGGGACTTCTTGGGGATGAAGCTCAAGGTTCAAAAATCTCCATTTATATACTAGGTTGATATTCAATTTCATTATTAGATTGATGATAAAGTTCAGGAACCAGCTGCCATCCCTCCCATCACGGACAGCTGAGAGAGCAGGAATTAGCCACTGCTAATACTCTTACAGTTTCATAGGAAAGGTTTTGAATTCTCTGGGAACAGGCACTAGAGGTCCATTGAGGAAGGATATTCCAATGTATTTACTAAAAAAATGGAGAAGAAAGATTAGGGGAGGGTTTGCCACTTATCACCTGTGTGACCTTGGATATTCCCATTGGAACTCAGCTATAAAATGAGGAGATAAATTAGTTGACCTTCCAGGCCTAATCCTGTGATCCTATAAATTATTCCCTCCAACACTTCTCTTCCTCTTGATTCTTTCCCTCACCGAAGTCAACATCCCCAGAAATTTCAGAGCAGAGCATCAAAGGGAAGGGGATGGAGGTGGGAGGCACGTATAACCAAAAGGAACCTGCGTTGCCTTGAGTCCTGCCATTCTGAAGAGACTTCAGACTAGCCCTAAAACAGACACTTGGTCCATCCTTTTCATTGCTATTTTCCCATTCCTGTCTTCAAATTCCTGCCCATGACTAATTGCTCTTCTTAAACAAGAAGGTTATAAGATCAATAGCGGTTGAGAGAGTCAAAATGGTCCTCTCCAAATGAGAGCAAGCCCTTGGGCACTCCAACTTGCCCTGAAAACACTATTTGTGAGGAGGGTTTAGCTCTTCCCAGGAAATGTCAAGCAACAGCATTTCAGCTCCTTCTCATCCTTTCTTTAGCAGAATCCCTCACATCCCCCATACCCTGGGACCTTGTTGGATTATCTGAATCGATTTCTTCTGTTCACATCCATCCAGTTTACTTTTGCATGCTTTAAATATTAAGTAGAGATGAAATAAAAACTGAGAATGGGATTCTACTTTGTACTCACTTTTACCATGGAAGAAATCTATCCAACCTTTTTCTTTCCTTAGGCTGGTTTCTTGACAGAGGAAGAAAAATGTCCCCTCTGCCCCCATGCAGTGCTTAGAGATCAGAGAATCACAGATTTAAAACTGGAAGGGACTGTCAAGTTCAACCTACTTATTTTGCAATTGAAGAAACTGAGGCCCAGAAGAAGGAAGTGACTATCTCAAAATCACACCATAATAATTGGCAAAGCTGGGAGCCAAAGCCAGGTCCCTGACTTCAAACCAACACTTTGCATTGCCCCATGTTTTCCAATGTAAGGTCAAAAATGACCTGGATCGAATCCTACCAGAATGGATTCTGTACATCGCATATATTTTTATACTTGTGTAAATGAGTAAATTGGTAAAGAATGGTTTGCTTTACTCATTGGCATATAACAATAATATCAAATTGATATAATTACATTATGTCATTATAATGACAAATTATATTAAAAGCAGCAACTTCCACATATGATTCTCTAATTGAAATTAGATGTTAGGGGCAGCTGAGTGGCTCAGTGGATTGAGAACCAGGCCTGGAGACAGGAGATCCTGGGTTCAAATCTGGTCTCTGATACCTAGCTGTGTGACCCTGGGCAAGTCACTCAACCTCAATTTCCTAAACTTTTCTGTTCTTCTGCCTTGAAATAAATACTCAGAATTGATTTTAAGATAGAAGGGAAGGGATTAAAAAATAAAAAAATAAATGTTATGGTACTCTTTCCATCTTTTTTTCTACCTGTTTCCATAGAATCCAGAGATTACAACAAGCACACTAATACTAAATGTGCATTTAAATGGGCATCTTTTGAGTTAGGACACGTATTCTATTCTCGATTAGATTACCCAAGGTGTGTGTTGTTTCAGCCACATCCAACTCTTCATGACCCCATTTGGAGTTTTCTTGGCAAAGATACTGCAGTGGTTTGCCATTTCCTTCTCTACCTCACTTTACATATGAGGAAACTGAGGCAAACAAGGTCTCAAGCTAATAATGGTCTGATATGAATTCAGGTATTTCTGACTCCATGCTCAACACTCTATCCAGCTGTGATGCCTAACTGCCCTAAAGTACATACTAAGCATATACTAAAGGGCATCCAGGCAGAATCTGTGGTTTAGAGGAGGAAGGAATAAAAAAGGCATTTAGTCCAACTCTCTACTTATAGATAAAGAATTAAGGCTCAGAGAGGTTAAGCAGCTTGCCTAACCTGAGTTATTAATGAGCTTCAAACATAGTTCTCAAAGAAAATGTGAGGTGCTGATGTAGGTGAAGAGAGGAAGAGAAGCAAAGGCTTCTTGGAGAAAGTAATCTCTACGCTCACTTTAGGGCAATTAGGGGCACCTCAAAGAGGCTCTGGGTTTTGGAGTCAGTAAGACTTGAATTCAAATTCAGCTTCAAACACTTACTAGCTACATGACCCTGGGCAAGTCACTTAACCCCATTTACTTCATCTGTAAAATGAACTGAAGAAGGAATGTCAAGCCCCTCTAGTATCTCTGCCAAAAAAAAAAAAAAACAACCTCCAAATGAAGAGTCAGATCTAACTGGAACAATTGAACAATAGCAACAGTCACCTTAGAATCTTCCAGACAAAAAGCATTAAATGCCACCTTGTGCCAGGCACTAGACTAGGCACTGGCCATACAAAAGCAAAAGTGAGGGGTCAGCTGAGGTGGGGTTGGGGGCTCAGTGGATTGAGAGCCAGGCTAAAGACGGGAGATCCTGGGTTCAAATCTGGCCTCGGACATTTCCTACCTGTGTGAGCTTGGGCAAGTCACTTAATCCCCATTGCCTAGCCTTTACCGCTCTTCTGCCTTGGAACCAATATATAGTATTGATTCTAAAACAAAAGGTAAGGGTTTAAAAAACAAAAAGACATAAGTGATACTGTACTTACCCTCAAGGAGCTTAAATTGAATGGAGACTTCTACAGGCACTAATAAGTGAATATGACAGTTTTTATAAAATCTATTTGGATCTGTGGCTGGAGGTGATCTAATGTACAGTATACCATTTTTGTTTAAGTGCTGAGATCTTCTTTTTCATAAAAATCACATCAGAGTTCATTCTCCCTCTTCATTTTTCAGCTTCCCCAATACTTAGAAGAATCAAAATGTGTTTTTTTTTGGTCAAATTTTTGAAATTTCTACTCCAACTCTTTAAAGTTCAGTGGAAGAAGGGGCAACATATTGCAATTTTTGTAGTCCTCAACACCTAATACAGTTTTACATATTGTACACAACTAAGAAATGTTTGATTGAATTGATTTCCACAGTCCTCAGCACAACTCTACCTAGAGCAGGTACTCGCTCAAATGATATTTTGGTTTTTATGTGCTGAGACCATATTGTATCGATGCTGAATATCCTTATACTGTTTTATGCCACATAAATGTTTTCCAAAGTTAAATTCTAAGAAAAAATAAATAGAGATTGATATGAATGATTTAAAACAGAATAGAAGGAGAAAGAGGGAGTTACTAATAAGCTACGGTAGAAGCAGTTCATGTAGGAATGTGTTTTCAGCAGTCAGTTGTAAATTTAGTTAGATTTATTATGTTTAGAGGCATATGCACAAAAAATTACAAAAAGATTTCACTCTGAGAAATCATATTGAGAAATATTTGTTGAATTTTGTGAATAAACTTGGTAGTATAACTCTGAAGTTTTTTCTTTTATGTGAACCAAGTTTGCAGGTTGGCAAGGTATTATTCAATGCAAATTGCGGATAGATAGCGCCAGCTTCAAAGGATAAAAGAATAAAGACCAAGAGAAGAAACTAACTGATTTCTGATGCAGAAAAAGCCAGTCATGTAGTTTCTAGATCCTATGAGAATAGAGATTAGGAAATGATTGATGACTGTTAAGGAATAGTGAGAAAGATACCTGTTTTTACTTAAATGCAATTAAAAATTTTTGTTATACTTCTATATCAGAAAAAATTACATATAAAATATAATGTATAAATATATAAAATATTTATGTGAAAATGTATGTATAAATTAAAATTTTAAAGTAAGGTTTTACACTAATAAGTGGTACTATTGAGTAACATTACATTAATTATTTTAATAATAAACATATAGTTATATATACACATTATATATAATAACTGCAAAGTCTTATTTACTATTACTTAAACAGAAAAAGCAAGCTTATGCTTTTTTTTTTTCTCAAACACTTCAACATATGGGAAAATCTATCTATTTAGACTATGAAGTCAAAACAAAGTCACCTTTCCCATACAACTATTCCTATTTCAGGCAAGGCACCCATCTTTGCTAATGTCTGACCCTCCACACAGCAAATGTCTCTGAATGTGTGAAAAGCCTGACTTGGGAAAGCACTTATACATAAAAATAATTTTTTGGTTTAGAGCTACAGTTGCTATTCACTGAATAAATCACTAGGGTTCTCCCTTACATTTTGGCCTTCAAAATACTTTGGCTCTAAAAGATCCATCCAGTCTCTGAGATTCATTTCTACCAAGATTAATTTCTGTCACTTTATTATAAGAAGAAGACAAGAAACCCATGATCCAAGATAGGAAAAGGCACCATGATGTTTTGGAAAGAACACTGATTTGGAGCCAGATCTGGGTTCAAATCCAGTCTCTGCCATTTTGAAAAGACAAGTCTGAGTCTTAGTTTCTTCATTTATAAAATGAAGAGATTGAACTTGATGGACCCAACAGCCCCCTTTCATCTTCAACACATTGACCTCAGAATTTAGAAGCCCAGAGATTCATGAGAGCAACTGAACAAATGCAGTTACCTGCCTTGACCACTAGATG
Source organism: Gracilinanus agilis (assembly GCF_016433145.1). Classification (NCBI taxonomy): domain Eukaryota; kingdom Metazoa; phylum Chordata; class Mammalia; order Didelphimorphia; family Didelphidae; genus Gracilinanus; species Gracilinanus agilis. The sequence continues at coordinate 123,315,467 of NC_058135.1, forward strand.
GCGGTCTTTGGTAGTCTATAACACAAATCAATTTCCATTATTTGCAGGAGGGGGTAAAGGGGGGCTGGGATATGGGTAGGGGAAGAAATGTACAAAATGTGTGACTACTTATGAATTAGAAGCAGAGCATTAAAGGACCACAGAGAACAGTGATTCCAACCCACTTTTTTGGTACCAAGAAAATGAGGGCTAGAAATGCCAGTTATGACTATCTCTCACAGGTTATTGGTTTACCTGAGACTACAGTCCCATTTCCCTGACTCTATTCATAGTTAGCCCTATAATGTTTCCTCAGCAGGAAGAAGCATAAAATTTGAAGTTGGGGGATCTAGGTTCAAATACTAGCTTTCCATTTGAGCTCTGTGGGCTTCATTTTCTCATCTGTTAAAAGATTTGTGTGATAAGTTAAATAACAGATCTACCACTTCATTCAACTTTACATTACTTTATATTTAAGATTCATTTGGGCTCAAATAATACCATGCTGTAATCACAATGATTTTTGAAAAAAAGTTACAATAAAAACGATCAACTTTATAAAGGAGCTAAATTGCCACCAATATTTTCTAGGCTGTCTCTAATATCTGATCTTTAGCATTTCTTCAATATAAAATAGTATCTCCTTCTGATTTTAAGGCTACTGAAAATCTTCTTGTTTACTGATGTCTTCTGAATTTAATTATTTCCTAAGCATCACAGCTGGTATTGAAATATATTTAAATCAGTCACTTAGAGTTATCATTAATCTGAAAAGTAGCAATTCTGCCTTTTTTAGGTATTTTTTTCTCTTTTTAGGTAAGGAGCTGAAAATATGGCTGGCTTACAACTTCTTCCTCATATTTTAGCTCTTTTGTTAAACTCATTTTTTGAAATGTTTGGTCAAATACTCATTTTTTATCAAATCCTGTACTGTGCTTTCTTTGGTAATCCCGACAAGGGGACTGAGTTGTTATAACTAATCCCCACCTCCATTTATCCCTTGATAAAAACAATAAATTTACAAAACAAAATAAAACAATAATGCTTCCAGGTATCAAACAGTAATTGGACTTTTAAATTTCAGTTTTCATTCCTTTTTGTGAAAATTGAGGCATATCCATACTTCATCTGTGCCCTTGTTGCCCATGTTCCACACAGGGCCTATCCAACATGTCAAAGGCTGCCCTTTATCCATGCTCCACACAGGGCCTATCCAACATGTCAAAGGCTGCCCTTTACATCTTTTTACCTTTCATGGTGACTACAAACACTACAGTTGCCTATTTTTCTTCACTTAGTACATGTTTGGCCCACTTTTTCCTGGTTGTGTATTTCCTAGGTAATACTCCTTATTTTATTTTTCAACATTAGCCATAATTAGAAATATGTAACTATTACTACCATCAATAGTCTCTCTATCTCCCCGTGGGTGATATATAAATTTTATTCTTTATAGATTAAAGTATTCCAACCTTCATTATGATACAATGATTTATGGAGAAAATTCTTATTTAGAAGATGAGACTTATTTCATGGGAGAAGCATGGGACTATTAAAAATACTATATTAATTCTCAAATGAATACAACCATCTCTCTTCTTCTAATTAAGAATGGACACAATTTATTGTCTGCATGTCTATCTTAAAAATAAGTATTAATAAACAAGTTTAATGTACTTAAAATGTCATAAATCTAAGCAATAGATTTTCATGCAGTTAGTCTTTCTAGTATAAACTATAAAGCTAATATCTTTACAATTATTACATTCCCTTATTTTAATGTCATTGGACAGACCCTATAATGTTATTAAGGTTTGATGCAATTGATGCTATATCATCCCAAAATAGGAGCATCTGGAAAAATTCCATCATCTCATGGCAATGCAAACACCTTTAGAAAATGTCTCCCTGTTTTATGCCTCCCCTTATATTAATAATCAAAATTTTATTGAATTGAATCATAGTTATTTATATCAGGAATCTTGTATAATGTGCCAAGTTGAATGCTTTATTTATTATCTATAGATAATAAGCAGAATAGGGTCTTGCATGTTCTAGACTATTCAGTCAGTTTTATGACTGTAGCTGTAGTATACTATAGAGAATTATTTGTGTAAATCTTCATTTTCTCATCTCATATTTTCATTGAAGACATCTTTGATGTTTGTGTCCATCATTCCCAAAAGGTTTTACAATGATAAAGCAAAACAACAACTAACAGAGAGAAAGCAAAGAAATTCAGGATAAATCTTGCCTAAAAATTTTAGAGAATGAAGAAATAAAGAAGTGATAAAAAGTCCCAATACATAGAATAAATTACCATAAGAAGAAAGGGAGTAATGAGAAATTTATAGAGAGAAAGAATACAGTAAAAAAAGATAGACTTTCAAAATAAAGAATTAATTAAGCATGGAAAACTTCAGAATGATTTAAAAACTCCAAAGAGAGATATCTATAAAAATATGTAAAAGTATTGAGAGAACTAAAAAAGATGAATTTAAGATTCCATACATTTGCATATGTGATAGATAATATTAATAATACTGAGAAATATTGATGAATGGAAAGGTCTAGGTAAATAAAATATTCATAGATCAAAGAATAAATAACATAAATTTTAAAAATAACACATGGAAGAAGACTTGAGATCTCTAAGCCAAAGCAATGTAATTATAGGATAAATCTCAAGATCTAATATAAGAATTATTTGAGTGTAAGAAAAATAAAGATTACAATATTCCTATAAATAACAAAAGAAATTGCTTGGAAGTTTTTGACAATAGATAGCAATATCAAAATAATTGACATAATAAAGACAAAATAAGACAAAATACGAGCCAACAAGAATAAAACTTAAATTTAACTCAACCAGAAATGTAGTTGTGAAACTCCTACACTTGAAGATCAAGAAAGAATCTAATATGGAGCTTTGTTGTTGTAATACAGGTCATTCTACTCTTTGTGATCGCAATTAGGGCCTTCTTGGCAAAGATATTGGAGTATTTTGCCATTTCTTTCTCTAGCTCACTTTACAAATAGGAAATTGAGGAATACAGTATTAACCGACTTGCCCAGGGTCAAGTGCCTGAAGTCGGGTTTGAATTCATGAAGATGAGCCATCCTGACTCCAGCCTGATACTCTGTCCACTGGGCCACCTAGCTGTTTTTATATGGAGAAAAGAGATAGCACCCCACAACTGAAACACCATTTATAGGATCATATAGGTTATATATTATCTTTAATAAGGACAAGAGATGAAAAAATATGCTATAATATGCCAAAGAATAAGGGAAACCAGCTTGCATTTCAAAATTACCTATCCTAAAAAATTAAATGTATTCTTTCAAGAGGAAAAAAAGTTTTTTGGATCTCTTGGAGACTAAATAATAGTTGGGTATAGCTATCAATAGGCAAATAGACCTCTGAACAGAATCAAATATGAGACAAATGAGTTATTAATTTAAAAAAGAATAAGAAATTACTTCAATTTTATATGTTATGAAAACAATGTTCTATTATTTTAATGCCAATTTATAAAAGTAAACAAAGGTGGGAATTTAGAGGGGGAATGCCTATAAGTAGACAAGATAGAAATAGGGGACAGCAAGCGGCTCAATGGATTAAAAGTCAGGTCTAGAAATAGGTCCTGGGTTCAAATTTGACCTCTGATACTTCCTAGCTGTGTCATTTAACCCTCATTGCCTAATCCTTAGCACTTGTCTGCCCTGGAATCAGTATACAGTATTGATTCTGAGATGGAAGGTAAGGGTTTAAAAAAAAAAAGAATAAGAACAGATAGCAATAGATTACTTAGAGGAGGCAAAAGAAAGAAGAAATTAATCACCATATAATGAATTTTTGTGCCAACAAAACAGTTGAGGTTTGGAGGGTGATTTTTTAAACCACAGTTTTCCATGCAATAACTGTCTAAGTATAAAAATATTATATTGGCAAAATAAAAAATCCTCAGATCTATTACTAGTTTCAGTGGGAAATGGTGGTATCTATATGGAAGTACAGAAATTAGAATCGAACTGTTACAAATAAAACAAATTATTAGGCTTACATTGTGGGAGGATGGCAGAATAGGCCATGAAACTCTCACCCTCCTAATACCCTCCATGAACAACCAAAAACAACTCCCAAGAATCAAAACTAAAAGCAGCAAAACCAGACAGGAATCAGGAGTGAAACTGAACAGCCTAGGAAAACTAAGGAGGAAGGATTCTGACTTCCTTGGCCTCAGCTTCACCTATTTTGGAGACCCCTGCTGGCTTCATACCTCAAGCTTAAAGGATTGGACAACTGGAGTCTTGAAGGTTCCAGGCCTAAGAGCAGGATCTCAAGTCCCTTTGCTAATGCAGGAGGGACTTTCGATACTTTGAAGCAGTAGGAGAGGAGGAGTGAAGAAGGAGCACATTCTAGTTAGTATGGATGCTGAGGGACTGGGGCCCCATCAGCTGTGGTCACTCCCAGGAGAGTGGAGTCCCTGGTTACTGTCACAGAGGGAAGTGGATTGGCTGCTTATAGTAGTGTTGTCAGAACTTTCCTTGGACTCTGGTTGGAACACCTGAGGTCAATTAAGGACAGAGGCTTGGGTGGGGGACTTGTTATTACATCAGATCCTGGTTAATTAAACACTGGAATAACTAAATAGGACCAGGTGAAAACAAACTCAAAACAAAATCTTGAAAACTGAGGTAACAGACCCCAACACAATAGGATCTCTGGGAGTCCAGTAAAAAGACAATAATTAAATCTATTGGCCTGGCTATTAAAGTTTAAAAAATAAATAAATACAAATAAGGACAAAGAACTCAAATATTGATAGCTATTATGGGGACAGGGAAGACCTTTGCTCAAATTCAGCAGGAAGTGAAATAAAAATACCTACTATAAAAAATGGCAAAGAAGTAAAATAAATGGCCACTAGCTCAAATAGAGCATTTGGAATAACTTTTAAAAGAAGGCAGAATCAAGATGGCAGCTTTAGTAGCAGTGAAAATTGAAACCACTCTGAAAATCCTTCCAAACCAATCTTCAAAAGCACCTCAAAATGACAGGAGTCAAAAAACCAATAGCAAGACAGTGAGGGGAACACAGCTTGAAAGGTGAGCAGATAGAGTCAATTTTCACAGGATGAAGGGGAACCAGAAGCAAAACTACACACAAAGGACTGTTGGCCAACCACCCTTGCATCTATTGTACCAGGTTCCAAGACTGGGCATAGACCAAATTCAGTATCCAAGGACCAGGCTACACCAACAAAAGAACACCTCAGACCTATCTGCTCAAATCCCAGGCTCTGGCACCCGCCTTCAGCAAAGCCCAGAAGTCCATAGCTGTGGGCCCTTTCAAATCTGGAGTGTTACCATGAAGACCCCAGGGAAAAATAAATAGTTCACAGTGGAGTTCTATAAGATAGAAGCAGAGAAGACAGAAACTCTAGCTTTCAGAATTTCAAGACCACAGGCAAAAAAAGGCTGGGAAAATGAGCAAATTGCAAAAGAAACTCCTAAACACTGAAAAGTTTTATGGTAACAAGTGTGTTAGTGGAAATTTGGGGTTCATTTGAGCCTTAAATATTTAGATGTATGACATAAACTTCCTGTGGATGTTTAGGAGACTTTGAAACTACATTTCCCATGATTCAACGGGTTTCCTGTCTTACATGGTGATGTGAGTGAACGTAAAGCGTAGCTTAAATAGAGAGGACTTGATTTGGATGCTCTCTTTGGTAAGAGGCAGCCAGGTGGGAAGAAGGTATGGCGAGCAATTTGAATTAAATAATAGCAGGAGCATAGCCTTCTTATATTTTACCAACATGGTTTTAATTAAAATATTAATACTTCTATTTACATCCATCTATATCCATTTTAATCGTAACACAAGAAGCAAAGCAGAGCATCAACAGGGGATGGTGAGATCCAAACAACTACATGCAAATCTTCAAAGGAAAATGGAAATTGTTCTCAAGCCCTGGAAGAACTCAAAAAGGAATTAAAAAAGCAAATGAGTTAGGTTGAAGAAAAATGGGAAAAAGAAAGGAAAGCAATGCAAAAAGAAAATAGCTTAAAAAGCAAAATTTGTCAACTGGAAAAGAAGGCATAAAAATCCAATGAAGAAAAGAGTTTCATGAAAAGTAGAATGGATCAAATGGAGAAGAAGTTCAAAAGGTTATGGAAGAAATTCAGTTTTTGAAAAATTAGAATTGGGCTAATAGAAGCTAATGACTTCACAAGACATCAAGAAACCATAAAACAAAAGAAAAAAAAAGAAAAAACCGATGAAAATATGAAATATCTAATTGACAAAACAAGTGACTTGGAAAACAGATCCAGGAGACACAATTTAAGAATTATTGTTCTAAAGGGAGGGAGACAACAAGAATAATGTGACCATGGGAAAAAAATTTAAAATTAAATTAAATTTTAAAAAAGAATTATTGAACTACCTGAAAGTCATGACCAAAAATAAAGCCTAGACATCATATTACAAGAAATAATCCAAGAAAACTGTCCTGATATTCTTGAACAAGAGAGTAAAATAGAAATTGAAAGACTCCACACATGACCTCTTTCAATAAATCTCCAAATGACAACTCCCAGGAATGTTATTGACAAGTTCAAGAGCCCCTAGTTCAAGAAGAAAATACTACAATTAACAAGGAAGAAACAATTTAAATATCATGAAGCCCAGGAAGGATTACAAGGAATCTGGTAGCTTGCACATTGAAGGACTAGAAAGCTTGGAATATGATATTCCAGATGGCAAGGGAACTAGGTTTACTACAAAGAACCAACTACCCATCAAAATTGACTATACTCTTTCAGAGGAAAGTATGGTCATTTAATAAAATGGAAGATTTCCAAGCATTCCTGAAGAAAAGACCAGGTTTAAACAGAAAATTTGATGTTCAAATGCAAAATTCAAGAGAAGAATAAAAAGGTAATTAAGAAAGAGAAATAACTTATGGGGCTCAGTAAGGTCAACTTGTTTATATTCCTATATGAAAAGATGATATCTGTAACTGTTAAAAATTATTATCATTATCACAGTAGTTAGAAGAAGAAAATATAGACAGAGGTTGTGGTAGTAATCTGTTTAGGATTATATGTAAAAATAATCTAGGGGTGAAAAAGAGGATTATACTGAGAGAAATGGGAAGAGAGAAGTAAAATGGGATAAATTATATCACATAAAGTGGCATGGGGGATGGAATACTATTACACTGGAGGGGAGGACGAGTGGTGATGAGTAATACTTAAACCTTACTCTCATTGGAATTGACTGAGAGAGGGAAGAACAGCCAGTCATTGGGGAATAGAATCCTATATTATCCTACAGAGAATTAGAAGGGGAATAAGAAAGGGGGTGGTGGGAAGGGGAGTAACATAAGGGAAGGGGAATGGGGGAGCAATTAAAAGCAAAACACTGGCATGGAGGGAAAGAGTGAAAGGAGAAAGGCAGGACTAAAAGAGAAAATCAAGCTGGAGGGGAATATACAGACAGGAATCATAACTGTGAATGTAAATGGGATGAACTCACCCTTTTAAAATATTTAATAAACTTAAGATACTTAAGAAATATCCGTTCTTAACACATATGCAACAAATGTTATGGCATCCGGATTTTTAAAGGAGAAACTAAAGAAGCTTAAGGAGGAAAAAGACAGTGATACCATAATAGTAGGGAACCTCAGTTTCCCCTATCAGAACCACATAAATCTAACCAAAAATCAAATAAGAAAGAACTAAAGTAAGTGAATGAAATTTTTGAAAAATTAGATTTAATAGATATCTGGAGAAACCTGAATAGAGACAGAAATGAATATATTTTCTTTTCAGCAGCACATCGTACAGATACAAAAATTGACCATATGCTAGGGCATGAAAAACTTCCCAACCAAATGCAGAAAAGCATAAATAGTAAATGCAACTTTTTCAGATCATAATACAGTAAAGATTATAATCAATAAGTGTTTATTGAGAGGCAAATTAAAAATTAATTGAAAACTAAATAATCTAATTCTTCAATACAGGTGGATCAAAGAATAAATCACAGAAACAATCACTGATTTCATTGAAGAGAATGACAATGAGGAGATAACATATCAAAATTTATGGAATGCAGTCAAATCAGTACTAAGGGGAAAATTTATGTCCCTGAATGCTTAGATCAATAAAATAGAGAAAAACTAGATCAATGAATTGGGCATGCATCTAAAAGTAACTAGAAAAAGAACAAATTAAAAATTCCCAATAAAAAATAAATAAGAAAGATGTTAAGGAGATGAATAGAAACTTAGATAAGTAAAATATGATAGATCTCTGAAGAACCTCCACACACCTACATGAGATTAGTAATAGATCTAAACGTGAGCATTCACATAAATCCAGACATAGTTTCTGGTGGGCCAACAATGATTAAGAGAGCGTAAATATTCTGCACAAATCTTGCTTTAAAACCCATCATACTATGGAGGTAATCCTGTATCACTGAGGGATTATGGTATTAGAACAAAAGTTCTAATAGATATGACCAATCTGGAAAGACTTGATTTTGGAAAGAGTATGCTCCTGACAATAGATTGTGTCTGTTGGGAAGTGGAGTACATATTAAGTGATAGGGAGTAAGGTTGCTGCCTAAGGACCAATCTATCTAAATATGGTCCTACTACTCTATGTTAACTGAGAATCAGATGGGTTAAAGTGATCAGATTAAATGCTGATAGCAACGTAAGGGAACGGGCTTAATATTACATTGATAGACAACTTGTAAATTGTTTTCTTAGAAAATAAAAGGGAAATATACAATAAGAGTTGGAAAGCTATCCATGCTCATAGACCTAAGCATCCCAATACTAGGTTCTGAGATCAGACGAGATAGGGCGTGTTCAGGGTGGTATGGCTTTAGACTTTTTTTTTCTTTTTTTTCCCCAATACTAGGACTAGGCTGAAAGGGAATCATTGAGAGAGTAAAAACCTTTGTTTGTATGAAAATATTAATGGAAGCTTTGTTTATAATGACAAAATAACTGGAAATAATAAAAATGTGTGGGCAGCTGGGTGGCTCAGTAAATTGGGATCCATGTCTAGAGCCGGAAAGTCTTGGTTTCAAATCTGGCCTCCAACACTTCCTATCTATGTGAGCCTGGGCAAGTCACTTTAACCCACATTGCCTAACCCTTATCACTCTTCTGCCTTACACAGTATTGGTTCTAATACAAAAGGTAAGGATTTTATTTAAAAAAAAAAAAAAGAAATAATACAATGCAACGAATGGGAGAAATGGCTGAATAGATTGTGATATTTCAGTATATTGAATTATATTATATTATTGGAAATGACAAACATTGAGAATATAAAAAATAAGGGAAATATATGAAGAGATAAAAAAAAGAAGAAAAGAGAATAAAAATAATACATACAATGATTACATTAAAAAATAGCCACAAAATTAAAAAAAAATTTTCAAGTAAAATAATCCAAAGGGAACTCAAAAGCAGAGGACATTTATATAAGCATACCTATATAATGTATATATTTTAAGTAAATTGTAAACAATACAGAGTTTGTAGTTTTACACATAATTTTCATTATGTACTTATTTAGTTAAAATTTTTGGTGGTGGTTATTAAGTATGTAATAAAAATAAATCAATAAATCAATAAAACAAATTACTATATCCTGTGATAAGGGAGAAGTATGATATATAATGAGATCAGATGAAGAGAAAAAGGTACTGTCATAACCTTGACTTTTTTTTAACAGAAGTCAACCATTTAAAGGAATAAATATGTGTAATAGATAAGGAGATGGAACTCAACAAAATCCTGATTAGAAGCAACCAATATATAGAGTTTAATACATATATTTAAAGTGAGGGGACAGAATAATATGTATTATTATGCAATTGCATATAAAAAAGCAGGAGCTTTAATGATAGTTTCAAATAAATTGATAGAAAAATAGATAATCTCAAGAAAGCTAATCGGGAAACAATATTATACCTAAAGGCACCAAAGATAAACTAAGCAATTTTAATTCTAAATACATATTCTCCAAATGTTATTACAACTATGCATTTAAAGGAAAGACCAATGATTCATTAATCATGGGGTCTTTATCATTCAAATTTTGGGAACTTAACATATATAACAGAAATATAAACTAGACAATGTGATATGAGGAAAAGAATATTATCTCTGGAGGCAGAGGAACTAGTTTTGAATTTCTCTCTCTTTGATGCTGACTTATATAATAGTAAACAAGACATTTAACTGCCTTAAATCTAGGTCTTCTTATCTCTTAAGTCTCATCTCCTCTTTTCTCCTTTCCTTTTCTCTCTTCTGCTCCCTCTCTTTCCTCTTTCAGTTGAGTAGGAGAAAAGAAGAGAAAGAATGAAGGAGAAATAGATAAAAAGAATTATATATATACATATTTATGTACTTACATATTCAGAGAGAAGGGTTAAAAATAAAAGATTAAAGCAGTTCATGGCACAAAAATTTTAAGAGCCCTGACTTAAGGAAAATAATCATATCCTGGATTATGAATATTAGCAAAGGAAAAAGAGGCAGAATTTACAAACTTAAAATATTTTTAAAACTAGAAACCAACAAATATAAAATCACAAAATAAGCAAAATAGAAATTTATAAAATTAAAATGACAAACAGAATTGAAAATAAAAGCAAAAACAATTCAATTAAACAGCACAAAGATCTCTTGCAAAGGTCTATATCACTGACAAATCATGAGCTAATCTGTTATAAAATGAGAGAAATCAAATGACCTAAGAGAAATAGAGACAGTTTTCAGAAACAACAATATCCAATTATTTGAAAACAAAAGACTTAGATGAAATGCAAGAATCTTTACAAGAATTCAGCATACACAAATTAATGAAATATAAAATAAGTAATCCAATTTGAGAAGTTGAACACATCATCAACAAACTACTACACCACCATAGATGAGGATGAGGTAGAGAAGATAAAGAAAAAACACAACTCCAGGGCAAATGCATTGAAAAAGTGAAACATATCAGAATTTAAGATAACAAATAATCCTTAAATTGTTCTATGTGGATATCTTTACTTAACAAATTATTTCATATATAATACTATTGTGACATAAAAAATGACAATGGAGACAGTTTTGAAGAACTCTTAAGAATGATGCAGAGTAAAATGAGAAAAACAAGAAGAATGACTGATAAATAGTAACATTAAAAAGACAAATAACTTTGAGAGATGTAAGACCTCTGATCAGTGTAATGACCAGCCATGATTCCAGATTAACAGAGTGAAAGCATGCTGAGGTAATGGTTTCAAGATGCAGGATGAGGCATACATTTTTGGACATGGCCAATATGAGAATGGGTTTTGCTTAACGGTATTTATTTTAAGAGTTTGCTTTTTTTTTTCCCCAATGGCAGATTGAAGGTAGGAGGAAGAGAAAATAAATGCTTATCAACTAAAAAACAAAATGAATGTTTTAATTCTCTAAATGAATGATGTGACAGGATTTTACCTTGCTAATGGAAATCTGATGTTGAACCCTATCAGTTCATCTAGTTAGTACTTAAAACCAACAATAGTTTTAAGTTACCTAAATCTACTGATTTCTTATATAGTTTGCCTAGTCTTTCCTTTGTAACTGGATTTTATCATTGTCACTTTGTGTTTCTTTAAAAAAATGTAATTCTTTGATTGAAAAAATTGCTATTTATCACAATCACTCTGCTTTTCAGTTTCTTCATTTACAAATTGGGGATAATTACAATATCTATAGAATCTCTCTAACAGGGTTATTATGAAACTCCAATGAAATAATGCATGTAGAGTGCTTTGTGAAGTTTAAATCACTATGCATATGTTAAATATTACTTATTTTGTTCTTTTTATATTTATCATTATAAAAATTATTGAATATCCTCGGTTTATTAACTTACCTTAGAGCATACAAGATGCTCAGTAAGGCTATTTGGTTTAGTGGAAAGCAAATTGGCTCTCAAATCAGTAGACTTTAGTTTGAGTCCTGTACCTTGGCCAAGTCACAGCAACTAACTTGGGCCTCAATCTGTAGAATGAAAGGGTTGCACTGAATGGCTTCTGAAATCCCTTTCAATACTAGATATTACAAAATGGGAAGAAAAAACAAATCATGAATATAAAAAAAGAGATGATTTTTCCATGAATAAAGAGAAATAAAGGCAATTATCAGAAACTACAATGTCCTAATTATTTGAAAACAAACCAAAGACTTAAATAAAATTCAGGAATCCTTAAAAAAAAAATGCAGAATATATAAATTAACGAAATAGAAAATAAACAATTCCATCTGAGAAAGAAAATGAACAAGTCATAAATAAACTACTTCATGACAGATGATGAGGATAGGAATATATAGAAGAAAGAACAATGGCAAAATAATAGATATTCATGACTAACCACAAATTAAAAAGAAAGAAAAAGAAAAGAGGCCTCCAAGGGAAAGATAACTCTGATACTCAATTTTTCTTACCCTTCTCCAATGCAAAGACTATTTTTGAAATTGTAGGACATCCTTCTTCCACATCTGAAGATGTAATCCTGAGAGTAAAATATATATTAGCAATGCAAGTGGAGTTGAATTACATTTAGAGTTTCATTTAATGGGCATGTATAAATGTCTTATGCCCTAGGTTTGGCTGCAGTAGGAGAATTTTATTGTTGTCTTTTTCTTATATGTTCTTTCCATGTGTTTTTACATTCCTACTACAAGTAAAAGATAAATTTAGCCTCTTCAACCCATAGATATTCAATGGTCACAGTCTACAGACCAACCTTTTTTTCCCATGAGGCTTAAATGTTGATGACAAAAATGTAATATAGTCAAGTCCGTTGGTGATACGCATCAGGGAAAGGAAGAAATTTCACAATAACATGAAAATACCCAGAGAGATGAAGATATGTCCAGAAAAGAAAATTATTATTGGGGATGAGGATCTATTGATGGGTGGAGTGAATGTAGAAAAAGGAGAAATGACTGCCTATCTTTTAGATTAAAAAATGATTTATGTGTTTTGTTTTTGCATGACAAATATTTACAGATTATCCTCACTTTGTGGAAGGTCTGCTGTTAACAAAGTAAAACAATTAAGTAAAACTAGCACTGCAGATGGCATGTTTCATTATTGTTCCTCTGGAATAAAGAATGCCTATTGTATTCATCATAGTTCTTACAGCTTCCAGAGTTATTGGCTATTTACAGTGTTGTTATTGAATAAATTGTTCACCTAGTTCTGCTCACTTCATTCTTTCTTTATTAAAGTCTTCAAAATGATTTATTTTTATAATATTGATGTTAATGAATAAATTGGCCTTCCAGTTTTACTCACTTCACTCTGAAACATTTCATATTATCCTCCCAAGTTTGTTTCACATCATCTATTTCCTCATTTCTTAGAGTACAATAATATTCTATCATATCCATTTACCACAAATTATTTAGCCATTTCTAATTTAGCAGTTGCCCATCTAGTTACTAGTTTTTTTTTGTTACCATAATAGAGCTGCTAGAAATATTTTTTACATATAGGTATTTTGTGAATATATATATACCTAACGCTATTATAGCTGAGTCAGTGGTCATTTGCTATTTAGTAACTTTTTGTGTAAAATTCCAATATGCTTTCTAGAATGGTTATACTAATGAAGAGAAATAAAAATAATTATCAGACACTATGGCATCTAATTGTTTGGAAACAAAACTGAGGAATCTATAAAAATTCAGAATACATAAATTATTGAAAAAGAAATAAAAATCCAACCTGAGAAAAAGAAATTGAACAAGATTTTTCAAAATAATCAATTTACCTTTTTTCATATAGCCCTTCCATTATTTATCATTTTCCATTTTTTGTCATCTTTGTCAATCTTAGAGGTAAAGAGAATTTTTAAATTACTTTAAAGTGTATTTCTCTAATTAACAATGATTTGGAGTTTTTCATATTATAATAGATAGATTAAAATAGATAGTTCATCCCTTGAGAACTGCTTATTTCTGTTCTCTGATTATTTTTTAACTAGGGAATAGCTCTTATTTCAATACTATTACTGATCATAGAATATTAGAATTGCCAGGTACCTGAGAAGCTATCTGGTCCAATGGTCCGTGATCAAAAATTCCCTCTCCATTAATGATAAAGAGTCGTGTAACCCTTGCTTAAAGAACTCCAGAACTGGGGAACCCATCACATCCTCAGGCAGCTCATTCTACTTTGGATAGCTCTAACCATTTGGAAGTTCCTTTTTTACATAAAACATAAATGTTATTCTTTGCAACTAATACACTTTTGCTAATTCTACCTCTGGGACCAGGCAGAAAAAACTAATCATTTTTATGCATTTTAATTTTAAGTAGATAATATATTTTGAGAGGTAATGAAAAAGAATAATTGGAAGTAATGAATGCATTAGTACTAATAGGAGCTGAAATTTTACATTAGTAGAGAATTAATAGGTTACTTAACATAGAGTTGGTAAAAAATACAAACCCAGTAAGATTAAATAAAGACTATATATATATGTATATATGTAATACATGTATAATAAAATTTCAAAGAGGTGAAGACAGTTATTATATTCTCCTACATTTTCTTGGTCCACAATAAACATTGGCAATTCTTTCAACCAACCCTCATACAGGCATCAGGTAGCACAGTGATTAGAACTCTGGACCTGGAGTCGGGAGGACCTGAGTTCATATCTTGCCTTAGACACTAGCTATCTGACTCTGAATATGTCATTTAATCTCACTGTCCCTCAATTTCCTCATCTGTAAAACTGAGATAATAACAGCGACTACATCCAAGGAATATCATGAGAGTAAAATTAGATATTAATTAACCACTTCAGTATTCTCTTTATATGCTACCTAGTATGATGATGATAATTTAAGGACTTCTAAGGAAGCCAATATCTTGGCTATCCTTCTTTGGATAGTCTCTCTAAAGGGCATACAATAGGCTCCCCACCCCATTCATGGAAAGATACACTTTAACTCATCATGTGCTTACAGTGATACCTTTTATACCTTATAAAATATTTTTTTTTATCAGAGGGGCTTGATATGCTGTATGATAGCCTCAGGATCTGAGTGAATCTCAATGTGTAAGAAAGTTGGATTAAATCTAAGCAGTCAAATTTTATTTTATATATTTATATATATATTATATTTATATTTATATATTCATATATATTTATATATTTATTATATTTATATATTTATATCATATTCATATTTTAAATTTAGGTTAATGGAAATTAATTTAAAAGTTTTTCATTTTTATTTAATATAGGTTAATGGAAAGATTTGTTCTTGGATCCCACCAGTCACGTTCAAGTGTATAGGATGGGGGAGACCTGGCCAAAAAGTGCTGAGATTTTATTAGACTTTAAGATAAATTGTAGGCATCAAGGTGAAATGGTCATTATAAAAGTCTAATGCAATTTAAAGTTACAAGGGTAAAGACACAATGTCTAGGACTAAAGAGGTTGTAGTCTTACTATTCTCTCCTGTGATCACATCATGTCTGTAGCCTTGTAACTTAGTTCTAGGCTCTAAATTTTTTGGAAAAACACTGATAACCGAAAGAATAGCAAGAAGATGGAGAGTAACAAGAGATAATGCTGTGGGAAGATTATTTGGAAGAATTAGGAATGTTTAGCCATGAGATGAGAAAATTTAAGGAGATATTCAAAAGCTACCTCCAAATATATGAAGGGCGGACAAGTGAAAGCAGTGATTAGCAAATATTCTTCTAGATTCTGAAAAGTGGAGCTAAAAGCAGTGGTTAGGAGGGTTCACTGAGCACGATTTTAGATTTGATTTACAGAACACCATCCTAGCAATCAAAGCCAGCCCAAAGTAGAATTAGAGTTTTCTCAGGAGGTAAAGAGGATTCTTGGTCATAGTTATACAGAACCAATCAGCTGGTCTCTGAGTTTCACTCAAATGAAGATTCTTCAAACCTGTGATGTATTTAAGTGAATTCTGACCAAATAATAAACTGAACATTTGATTCTCTTTGCTATTCTAGCATGATTATAAATAAGATGAAATTTAATGTATAGTGTATCTTTAAGTAGACGTTATGTTTGGAGAGGTAATTAAAAAGAAAAATTGGAAGTAAATAATGAATAAGCTAATATTAATATGAAACTGAAATTCTAGATTAGTATAGAATTAACAGATTATATAACATTGAGTTGGTGGAAAATACAAATCAGGCCAGAAGAATAAAATATTTTAAAATTGATGGAGACCAGAGGGTCCACAAGATAAATAATTTAAGTCAACTATGTGAAATAAACTAGGAAAGTCATGTGACCATTGTCTCTATCCACAGGATTTTTAGAATATTAAATGACCTTTAACTTGCACAAGTGAAGAAATATTTTTCATGCACCCAGGACACAAAGGAATAAAAATAAGAGAGTGATTCAATGAGATGGACAACAATATAACCTGATGAAGATTTAATCATGAATAATGCATCCCACCTTGGTGATGAATAATGAATTAATGATTCAGGACATGACCAGAAATGTGAGAGGAATTTGTTTGTCACTAATAATAGAAAAGGTGGCATTTGCTACCTTATGAAACAGGTGATGTCTATGGCTTTCAAAGTTATATTATAATAAGAGTTGAAAAGCTTTGCTTAGATGCCCTCTCTGTTCAGTCAGGTAGGAAACCTGTAGGGAGCTGATTTCTGTAGGAGAATCAGATATTTGGAAAGATGACATTATAACTCAGCATAGAGAAGGAGACGCCTTCATGATCTGCATTCCAGATAAGGATTTAGCAAAATGCCAGCACTGGAAAATGGTGAAAATAATTATTCTCATCTTGTCTTCCCCACAATCCATAAGTGAATTGTCCCTTTGCTTTAAAGTTTTACTGGCTTTTTTTAGGTATTTATGGCTCCCTTGACCTGGCCAGGGCTTCTAATCTAAACCCAAGGAACCTGGGTTCTACTCTTGGCTGTAGCCAAAACTGTAGCCAGATTATTTTGCTTATCTGGTCTTAGTTTTCCCATTTGATAAACGAGAGGATAGGATTAGGTAATTTCTAAGGTACTATTCAAATCTAATATTTCTGGGGTTGTGATTCTTTGTAGTTGGTTAATTTGGAGTCTTTGTTTTCATGTAACGATTTTTTTTGAGGTTTCCCTACTCATGTCTTCCTCTCTCTGTCTATGCCTCTGTTTCCCTTTCTCCCTCCTTTCTTTATTCCTAGATTTATTTATATAGGTGATATTTGTGCCTTTTATTTTCCCCATCATAGCCATTTCTCAATAGCTTTCCAACAAACCTTCCCTCATAAAATAAAAAATTAAGAAAAAAGACAAATTGACTGCATTGAGCAATGAATACAACATTTCATATGCAGACTCCCACTAGTCTATTGAGAGAAGGGTTGTTGTGTTTCATCATCTATTCTTAGGGAACAAGATTGGGCATATTAATTATTTTTAATTCAGCTGCCCTTTCATGTATTTTTATTTAAATTACTATCTTCACTGTGTATCTTGTTGTCCTATTTGCAGATCTCTTTAAAAAAAATTAATGCTTCCAGAGCTGGTGGCTGAGGTGATGATCTGTTCATGTTTAGAATGGGATAAGTTGGGAATTTGGAACCCTTTCCTGTCTGTTTTGGAATTATCTTAGTTCTGCAAGAATCTTGCTTCCTGGCCCCCACTCACTGCCGCTTCCCCCTACCATCCGTCTGGGAACACGGCTTTGCTTCTGTGAACATTGAACTGAAACCAGTAGAGTGTCAGCACTTAGCCCATATGTTCATTAGCAGTGAATCTGTAATTAATTTCGTATGGTTTGAAGCTAATGAGAATGTGGCTATATGTCTGTGGGTTTATAGTTTTTTAAATGATTGTTTAATTATTTTCCTTATTTTGCACTGGATTGACTAATGAGGAAACCCTTCTTTTTTGGCTGTTTGATGTTGATTCAATTATGACAGTTACATAAATGCAAGACATAACTGTAGACATGTATATATATACATATACGTATATATACATATATTTATGTGTGTGCATATACATATATGTCTGTAAGTATTAAAATGATTCATCATTGGCACTATGAAGGAGGTTATTCTGGTATTCTGGCCCCAAATTTTGAAACCTTACTGAAATAATTTAATGAAAGCCTTTAAATTTTATTCTAGGATTTTGTCCTGAAGCCATATCAGTGATGGAATAAGAAAAATGTTCTGCATCAACAACACTACATTGTTTTATAAATGGAAGAAGATTTGGAATGATTAAAGCTGGAGAGAAAAACCAAAGGAAAGAATTGAAGAATGAAATTTGCCTTAAGTCTGTTCATTTTTATTGACAAAATTATACAACCATTGGAATATTCAGATTAATTAGATAGAAATCAAATGCACAGAGCAAGTGAGATATAGGTGGGTAAGATAGGTAGTTAGCTAATTAGATAATTTATCTTTCCGAATAGAGGAGAAAAAATTTAAAAAGTGAGAACCACATTCACATAGATCAATGATTCCCAAAGTGGGCGCTACTGCCCCATGGTGGGTGCTGCAGTGAACCAGGGGGGCGGTGATGGCCACAAGTGCATTTATCTTTCCTATTAATTGCTATTAAAATTTTAAAAATTAATTTCCAGGGGTGCTAAGTAATATTTTTTTCTGGAAAGGGGGCTGTAGGCCAAAAAAGTTTGGGAACCACTGACATAGATAGATAAAGGTGGTTTAGTAGGGAGAGAACTGGTTGTGGCCATTAGAGGGCCTGGGTTCAAATGCTAACTCTGATTCTTAATATTTATGTTTCTTGGGATAAGTCATATAACTTACAATGGCTACAATTTCTACATCTGAAAATGAAGAGGTTTATGAAAATGAAGACTATATGGCCTCTAAGCACTCTCCATTTTGTATGCTCATTTCTAGAACTGAAATGAAGAACCTTAAATATCATTATCAACTCCTTTATTTTATAGATGAAAAATTGACCCAAATAAATTAATGACTTGCCAAGGTCACACAGGTATTACATATTGAGGACAGCTTTTGAATCCATTTCCTTTGACTCCGGCAGTGCTCTTGTTTCACGCTTATTAAATTGAACTGAATGTACTTCTCACTTCTTTCCTTTTTCTCTCCCAGAAGATAATACAAAATTACCCAGAAACTTCTGCCATCAATAATAATAATAGGGACAAGATTTAGAACTGGAGGGAACATTAGGGATCATCTCTTTCAATAATAACATATTTAAATAGAATTTTTCATTTTTCTAAACTCTGTAATGAGATCAATTGAAAATCTTTTTTTCCTGTATTCATTTTTGATTCTGTATCTGGTAGCCAAGTTTGGGTAAACTTTCCTATGGTCATGAAATGAACAACTTGTGCCATTTTATGTACCTTAATGGTAGAACAGGGAGGAAGACTAGTTTATCATATTACTAAAAGGAGTCATAAAACACTCTTGTGATTGTTAGGAATACATCCTTTTCCTCATTCCTAAAGTGAATCAACAATAACCCCTGGAATCTTAAAATATTATGACTGAAACACAGAGCAGGAATGAATGCTAGAGGCAAGGGGCCTTTGGAAGGTACATGACAAATGTAAAGTAGTCATTGAGATAATTTTCTTCCTCACCAAAGAAGGTTCTAGGAGCTGGAGTGATTGCCAGAGATCAAGACAAAGTTAAGAAGCATACTTGTAAAGAATGGAACAAGTTGTTTGATCTGATGTCCCGCCCAGGGGAAATATGACTTTTACTAAAGCTCCAGTATGTATTCATCTTTATCCATCTTCTGTTTTAATGACCTAAGGGATGGAAACCCACCATCTTTTGAAGCACTCAATTTGGCTATTAAATGACTTTCATCATTCAGAAATTCTTTCAATGTTAAAATGAAATTGTCCTCTTTGTAACTTCAAGCACTATTTGGGGGAAACATTTAAGAACATTAATTAAGTGTTATAATACAGTTTAAAGTATCCCAGTGGATTTGAAGCAAAATGGTGGGTTAGAGTCAGCAACCCAGCCAGTGTCTCTCAACATTCCTCTCCAAACAACTTTGAAATAACATCTCAAATCAAATTCTGGAGTAACAAGAATCAACAAAACATTAAAGTGAGTTATTTTTCTAACTTAAGATAATGTAGGAGCTAAGTGGGATAGGTCTGGGACACTAGGATGGGAAGCCAGCCTGTATCAATTGAGATTGTAGCACCAGCAGTGGACCTTGGAGGCATCTGAGTTGGTAGTAGCAATAACTTCAGAGGTCTCAGCCCAGAGACATTTTGGGTCATAGTACTAGGATAGAGAGGAATACTTGTGGTCTGTCACAAGGGAGACCTGTCACAGGGAATCTGGTCACAGTTCCAAGGACAAGAGGAATACTAATATTTACAGCTGTAGAAGAACAGGGGCCCTTCCAGGGTCTAGACCAGAGTGCAGACCATACTTCTCCTAGAATCACATTACCTTGAAAACACCAAAAAACTTGCAGACTCCCAAGAACTAGCTCTGGAAACAGTGGTACTAAGAACCCTGAGCCTTAGAATATTGTCTCCCTAACACCAGCTGAACAAAGCCCAACTTTAATATAAAGGTCAATGTAGGCTGGAAAAATTAGTAAACAATAAAAAAGAAAATGACCATTAAAAGCTAAGTGGCAAGAAATACCAAGCTTTAAACCCAGAAGATAATATTAGCTGTGCAAGCATAAGCAAGTCACTTAACTTCCATTGCCTAGTATCATTCTTCTGCCTTGGAACCAATACACAATATTGATTCCAAGGTGAAAAATAAGGGTTTACTTTTTTTTAAGATGAGTAGTGAAAATAGCTCTCCAAAAAAGACTCAAAGAAAAATACTAACTGGACCAAAGGCCAATTAGAATTCCTGGAAGAGTTAAAGAAAGAGAAGAGAATGGTAGAAGTAAAATTGGGAAAAGAAATGAGTATGATACAAGAAAATTATGTAAAGAAAATTAAGTTGTTGGTAAAAGAGTCACATAAAAATTCTGAAGAAATTGACATCTTAAAAAACATTAACCTAATGGTAAAAACAAAACAAAACACCTAAAATTTTACTGAAGAAAAAACTCTTGGAAGGAGAATGGAAAGGAAGGTATAGGAGGACACTGAAGAAAATAATTCCTTAACAATGAGAATTTTCAGAGTGTAAGCTAATGGCCCCATGGGACATCAAGAAAAAAATAAAACAAAGTCAAAGGAATGAAAAAAGAAAGAAAATGTGAAACACTTCATTAGAAAAACAACTGTCCTGGAAAATAAACTGAAGAGAGATAATTTAAGAATTATCAGATTAACTGAAAGCCATGATAAAAAAAGAGCCTAAATATCACATTTCAAGAAATTATAAAGAATAACTTCTCTGATATCTTCAATCCAGAGGGTAAACACTAATTGAAAGAATGCACTGATCACCTCCAAAAAAGAAATCCCAAATTAGAAGTCCCAGTAATATAATAGCCAAATTCCAGAGGACCTATGTCAAAGAGGAAATATAACAAGCAGTCGTAAAGAAACTATTTAAATACCAAGATCCCACAAGACTTAGTGGCTTCAACACTAAAGGAGGAGAGGACTTTTACTATGATATTCTGGAAGGCAAAAGTGTTAGTATTACAACCCGGAATATCCTACCCAACAAAACTGAGTTTAACCCTTCAGGGAGAAAAAAATAGATATTTAGTGAAATAGAGAACTTTCAAGCATTTCTGTTGAAAAGATCAGAGCTGAGTAGAAAATATGATATTTAAACACAAGATTCAAGAGAAGAATAAAAAGATAAACCTGAAAGACTAATGATAAGGGACAAAATAAAGTTAAACTTTTCACATTTCTATACAATAAGATGTGAATATAACTTCTAAGAACTTTATCATTTTTAGCACAGTTAGAGGGAATCTATATATTCAGAAGTCATGGGTGCGAGTCTTTCAGCTTCCTCTTCCCCATCATTACTTGTTTGGACTTTTAGATACTGGTGGTCCATTTGGAAGCTTATGGCTATACCCTTGATTCTTCAGTTCTCTAATCTTTATTTAGCCTGAAAGAGAATAATTGTGAAATAAATTTCCAAGGAAAACTTTGTTTTCCTCTGAAAGAACTGGATGTGTTGTCCACTTTGACCCTATTTGTAATAAATATGTATTTGATCTGCCTTGGGCTCATTCTATTTGAAATTAATTTTGTCTTGACAGGTGGCCTCATGGTTTTGGAGGTTTTCACATGGGACCACATGATGAATGTTATATTTGCAACTGGTGATTTCTTTTGACTTTCTTTCCCATTGTCCCAGGTGGAATGGGATTAGGCTTGTCCTCATTTGTTTTTTTGAAATAGTGAAGACTCTGCCTACAGCCTCTTTCACAACCCCCAACTTTTCCACTTTCCTCTTTATTACCAGTCCCTTGCCTCCGAGACTACCTGCAAGTTTTCCTATGAACATGGTGTTTGTACATAGTTGTTAATATTTTGTCTGTCTCATTAAAGTTTGAACACTGTTGGAGCAGGGAATATTTTCACCTTTCTTTGTTTTCCTTCCATTTACCATGTTACCTGTCACATAGTAAGCACTTTAAAAATGTCCATTAGTGCTGACCAGAACTGACATACAATAGCCCACTCCTCTTCCCTCCTTCTCCCTCCTCCAATCTTCTTTCCTACAAGTCATCCATAGAAAACTTCTTCAATCACTTCTTAGATGGATTATTTCTAAACCCCTCACCAGCATGGTAACCCCTATTGGTAAGATTCTAGCTTATCAGTGATATCTTTAATAAGAACTGACTATCCTGATTTCTAAATGCAAAGAAGCACGCTTGAAGGAAGTGAGACTTAGAGGGTCATGACTCATCACCAGAATATGCCAACAGAATGGTCTATCTGAATTCAAAAGGAATACATGAGATAAAAGAGTCAGTGAAGTCATATTGTATATCAAGAAGATACATTCCTGTGTGAAAATTCACAAACCAGAGAGGACAGAAGGCACTGGAGCATAAAATCAGTGGAGAAATGAACAAAAGTTTTACCTCAGTGGAAGCATACCAAGGGTTACTGGTGTGGATAGTAAGTTATTTATGCAGATCATAAAGTTGGCATGGAGGAGATATAGTAGAGATGAGGGATTCCACTTACCTGGACAATTGCTGGAAGGCTCTCTCTCTCATAAAAGTTGAGTTGTTCAGGTATTTTTATTTGATTTCTGATAATTGAATACTTCAGAAAGTGATGGAAGCAATGAAGAAGCCTATCTTGGACCTGATTCTTCCCAGAATAAGGAGGAACTATTTGCTAAAGTAAAAATAATGGGAACTTTGGGCTAAAATAAATATGTTATCTTGGGATTTATGATCAATAAAGAGGAGGCTGAATGTAGCAACAACTCATTTATATGGAACTGTCAGATTTACAAAACATTTTCTTCTCAATAAACGTGAAGTAAAGCAGCACAAATATTTCTTCCCTTTTTCCCCATGGGAAAAGAGGAGAGAAAATAGGGCTTACTGAATGGAGAGATCACCTCAGAGCTGGGAGGATCTGAATTCAAATTCTACTTCTCTTCCATAATGGCTGTGTGGCCCTGGTCAAATCACTTAATCTCTTAATACTCCTACATGATTTTCTAAGACTATAAATTGCAGAGGAGGTATCAATTCCATTGGTAGAGACAGGAAGTTTCCTCATCTAAGAGTTCCCTGTTTTAATAAAAACACAAGGGTCCCACCAATGGGTTTCAAAGAAATATACTTTAACTCTATAACTTGAATATACTTCTAACTCTACAACTTATGGAGTTGGTGTAGAAAAGTATTGATTGGCTTAATTTTTTAGGTAAGGTCTTGGAAACTCAGGTAAATTGTCACAGTTAGTTAGAGTTAGAATTAAAATCCAGGACTCTTGCCTCTTTCTAAGATAGCATATTTAAATATACCCTAAGCCCTGGGAGGACAGATTTCAGCATTCCAGTATCTTTCCATGACATGGGATTCTATTGGGAAAAATCACCTCTAAAAGAAGTGGCAGCTTTTTTAGTGAAAGTAATAGAAAGTCTCTGAGTTAAAAGTTAAGAAGACCTGAGTTCAAATTTAGCCTCAAACATTTGCTAGATGTGTGACCCTTCACACTAAACTTTTATGGCTGCCTCAGTTTCCTCATTTGTGAATTATAGATAATAATAAAACCTACCTCCCAGAGTTAATCTGAGGAAGAATGTTTATAAAGTACAACTTCTAATTTACCATGTAAATGATTATTAATATTTTTAATTACTGTTGTTTAAAAGGATAGTATGCAATTTAATTCAATAAACATTTATTAAACATTTACTACATACATATACACACATATATGTATTCTTCAATCTTCTATAGCTATAGCCAATATAGAAAAAATATACAGTAGAGTCCTCATGTCCATTCAGTGTCCTCTAATTCAACCCATAGTTAACCATGGAAAAATGCAAAAAAAGAAAACATTTGGAAAATTATAGAAAATAAAAATAAACAGTTCATAATTTTCAAATCACTTACCTAGTGAATAAAGGTTGTAAATCATGAAGTCCACTAGCCCAATATATGACTTATCTCAGAGAGATTTTCAGAGAGGAACAATGTGCCATCATAGGGTGATGTTTTGGCTTGAACATGAGTTAGATTTAAGTGAAGCAGGGTTGTCTGAAGTCATAAACCTTGCTCTCTCTTCTGGAGTCATCGATGTCCAGTGGCTAGACAAAAGTTAGGTCGACTTTTGGCCCAGGATTCAGTGGCATCTTCAGTATCTGACCAAGCCCTAAGGGCAACATAGCACCTCCTTCAGCTGCCTTCATGGCCAGTGGAACAAATCATTCTCATTCATCCATTTCACCAAAGGAACTGGAGGGGTAGACACTCCACTAAATCACTGAGAAGTTTGTGGTCCATCAGTTTTCCTCCATTTGTTTTAGCTCATCTCCTGAGATGGTTTTACTAGGGTGTGTCCACTGTACATTCTACAGCTTCTTGGATCCAGAGGTGAGAGCTGAGGGAAAGAAGGACACCAAAGATGGATGAGCAGCTCTGAAAAGGGCTCAGCAATCCTTCACATCAGAGGTACTAGTCTGCTGTGAACATTCATAAACCCCAAAGGAGTACAGTAGTGTACACTAATGCACAATGTACTTTATTATTGCTTGGTTTAATGCTGGTAATATCTTGCCATGTATTTATTTTGTCAATTGTTTGATTCCAAGATGGAAGGTAAGGTTTTGTTGTTTTATTTTTTAATTAAAGAAATACTATATATAATGTTTACCCATATTTCACCATGACTTTTAATAAACTATTTTATAAATAACTTTATGGGCAAGACAGGGAATACTGATTGGATGATGATACTATTAAACAGATTAGGAACTGGTTCAATGGGCAGACTCAAGAAATTGTGATTGGGGCATCAACATAAACTTGGAAGGTAAATATTCTGCAGAATGCCACAGAAAGTTCTTCTTGGCCATGTTAACTGTTAAATATTTTATCAATAACAAGAATTAAGGAATAGATGGCGTGCTTATCAAATATGAATTTGATGTGAACCTTGGAGGAAGAGATAAAAAATTGGATGACAGCATCAGGATCTGAAAATATTTTGACAACTAGAAGTGAATGTGACAAGATAAAATTTAATAGAGATAAATGTAAAGTTTCTGCAATTGAGGTTTTTAAATAAATCAACCATACAAATACCAGATGGGGGTGATATGGCTAGCAAGTAATCCATAAGAAGAAAACTGGTAAATTTTAATGGCTTGCAATCTCAGTGAGTCACCAATTTTGTATGGCATCAGCCAAAAACTTAAGAGGATATTAAGATGAATTGACAGAAATATGACGTGCAGAATGACCAAGGTTATATAAAACCTTTCTGAACCCTGCCCTGCTTAGAACACATATGGAACTCTAGATATCACATTTGAGAAAGGATACTGATAAACTAGGTGCATCTAAAGGTTTAATGAGGAAACTTGCAATCTAGCCTCTTGCATCCTGCAATATTTACTTCTTCATATTTGATATACATGTAGCATATTCATTTATATCATCATTAATAAAAATTATGAAATGCATAAAGTCAAGGAAAAGACTATACTAGAGACTTCCAACTATGTTGACATCAATTCATTGATGGCATTCTCTGGGTTTAATCATTCGACTGGTTCTATATTCACATAATTGCACTATCATTCAGTATGTATCTCTTCATCTTGACTCTAAAGATATAATGATAAACACTGCCATTTTCTTTAAAAATAGATCTACCTAAGTCATTGTACTATATTATTATGACATTGTTTTACTTTTTAATTTTTATTTTGAATATTTTCCCATAATTACATGTTTCATGTTCTTTCTCTCTCCCCCAACCCCTGTAGCCAGCAGACAATTCCACTGTGTTTTATATGTATTATTGATCAAGGTCTATTTCCATATTATTGATAGTTGCACTGGGGTGGTCATTTAGAGTCTACATCCCAAATCATAACCCCATCAACCCATATGTTCAAGCAGTTGTTTTTATTCTGTGTTTCTACTCCCACAGTTCTTTTTCTGGATGTGGATCACGTTCTTTCTCATAACTCCTTCAGAATTGTCTTGGGTCATTGCATTGTTACTAGTACAGAGGTCCATTACATTCTATTTTACCACAGTGTATCAGTCTCTGTGTACAAAGTTCTTCTGGCTCTGCTCCTTTCACTCTGCATCACTTCCTGGAGGTTGTTCCAGTGCACATGGAATTCCTCCAGTTTATTATTCCTTTGAGCACAATAGTATTCCATCACCAACAGATACCACAATTTGTTCAGCCATTCCCCAATTGAAGGACATACTCTCCTTTTCCAATTTTTTGACCCCACAAATAGTACAGCTATAAATATTTTTGTATAAGTCTTTTTCCTTATTATCTCTTTGGGGTATAAACCCAGCAATGGCATGACTGGATCAAAGGGCAGGCAGTCTTTTAAAGCCCTTTGGGCATAGTTCCAAATTGCCATCCAAAATGGTTGGATCAATTCACAACTCTACCATCAATGCGTTAGTTAATGTTCCAATTTTGTCACATCCCCTCCAACATTTATTATTCTCTTTAGCTGTCATGTTTGCTAATTTGCTAGGTGTGAGGTGATACCTCAGAGTTGTTTTGATTTGCATTTCATGACCTTGTTTTTTTTTTGTTTTTTTTTTTTTTAACCCTTACCTTCTGCCTTGGAGCCAATACTGTGTATTGGCTCCAAGGCAGAAGAGTGGTAAGGGTAGGTAATGGGGGTCAAGTGACTTGCCCAGGGTCACACAGCTGGGAAGTGTCTGAGGCCAGATTTGAACTTAGGACCTCCCTTCTTTAGGCCTGGCTCTCAAACCACTGAGCGACCCAGCTGCCCCTTCATGACCTTGTTTTTAAAAAAAGAAATGGGGTTAATTTGTAGGATTGTCTTGGCTTTTAGTGGTCACTTTGCCAAATGTTCATAAATTATTTGCTTTAAAAATGTTCTAGAATATTGGTTATGATCACAGTCAAGTCTACTTTATGAAGTTTAAAAAAATCCCTCTGACTTTTAAAAAATCATGTCAATATTTATCCACTTCTGTTCTGGAGTACTCCCATTTTCCATAATTTATTTTTTAATTACATATTATATATCTTTTGATGGAATCTAGATCACTACTTATCAATGATATTGTAGAGAAGAAGTCTGCTCAGGTGTGGTTTGGGCCAAATTAAATGAATAAATTGAATAATCTTCAAATTCTGAGATTCTTTGATTCATCATTCATGTACAGTTAAAGATCCTGCCAAACCATTCCTCTACAAAGATGATTTTGCTCTTCTTTTTCTTTATTTTTTAAAATATGGAATAGCTTTCCAGAAGGGGCTAGGGAAAGACACTGGAGAAAATTTTGGTGACATATGAAATAAAAACAATATTTAAATTATTTTAAAAGAAAAAGAGAAATACAAAAAAATTAACAGAGATTTTACCTCAAGCCCAGCAAATTGACAAATGTAAAAATAAGTCATAAATAATCAGTTTTGGAGGGGTTCTGGGTGGAGAAACACTCAAATGCAATGTTAGTAAGATTGTTATTTATTCTAAACATTATGAAAGACAACTTGAAATCACGTGGGGAGTTCAATTAAAATATCCATATTCTTTGATCTATATTTCATTGCATGACATACAATAGTGTCTAACTCAAATAGAGAAGCCACTTAATCAGTTTTTAATGATACTTGTGAGTCTCATATTGATATAATTTTAAAATGTAATGTTTTCAGGGGGTAGCCTGGAGTGAGGTCCTGGATTCAAATTTGACCTCTGAGACTTCCTAGCTGTGTATAAGTCACTTAACCCCCATTGCCTAGCCCTCACCACTCTTCTGTCTTGGAACCAGTATACAGTATTGATTCTAAAATGGAAGGTAAGGGTTTTTCTTAATGTAATGTTATCTTTGTTCTATTGTATTTTAAAATTTTATTTCATCAGAATATCAGCACCTTTTGTGTGGCAAAGAATTAGAAACAGGGTTAGTGCTCACCGTTTGAGAAATAGCTAGACAAATTTTGATGTATTCATATAATGGAATGTTATTATGCCATAAAAATTACAAATATGAAGAATTTAGAAGAACATGTATGAACAGGTATGGAATGAAGCAAGAAGAACCAAAAAAATGCACAATATCATTTTAAAGTATGACAAAACTCAAGGTAGTGTAATTATAATGACCATTCTTGGCCCTGGAAAATAGATGAAGAAATGATATTCCATTTTTTAGGAAATTGGGAGGGGGTAGTGGGCTTAGATTGTTGTATATTCTGCCAGATGAAGTAGATGAAGATGATTTTGATTAACTATTTTTTTTGTAACAGAATTTGAAATATTTCAAAATGTAGTTTCCTGTATTGGGAGGAAATGAGTCTATTCAAGAACTGAGCATGAGCGTGGTTGCAACTGCAGTGACATAAAAAGAAACTGTGAGATAGACACAGAGAAACAGACACAGAATCAGAGAGAGACAGAGACAGAGAGAGAAAGAGAGACAGAGACAGAGAAATTTATATATATATATATATATATATATATATATATATATATATAGAGAGAGAGAGAGAGAGAGAGAGAGAGAGAGAGAGAGACAGAGAGAGAGAGAGAGAGAGACAGAGACAGAGACAGAGAGACAGACAGACAGACAGAGATGAGAGAGAGACAGAGAGAGAGAAAGAGAGAGAGAGACAGAGAGA